>NC_048429.1:13356304-13373565 GCF_013103735.1 Etheostoma cragini | reverse complement strand
GAGAAGTGGGTTAGGAGTAGAATAGCGTGGGAGACGAAGAAGCAGAGAACGAATGAGAAATCTATAGGCGTTTCTTTCAGGCTTAGTTTTTGTTGATGTTGTTTAGATTTTTCTTTTTTTCTTTGGCGCCGAGCCTCTCCCGTTAAAGCAAGAGAGCTCTTAGTGCCAGCCAGTCTTTCAGCTCTCCTTTCTCCACTCCCTCTTCTTTTAATCTCCCCTTCGCCCCACTCCAACCCGAGAAGTGGAGGGCAGGAGAGTGAAGTGAATTTACAAGTATTATCTCCCCCCCCCTCCCCCTCCCTTCATACACACATTGACTGCATACTTGGTTGTAGATTTTAAATGTTTGGTTTTAGCGTACTATCATTCTCAAGATCAGTTTGCCAAAGTGGCAAAACGGATCAAATTCTAATTAACCAAGGTAATTTATATGTTTTATAGCACTTTACTCTGCTTTTAGAGGGCTGTTTTCTGTTTGTTGTGGTTGCCCACAGTGAAACAAGGTGATAGCTGCATTTTAGCTGGAAAACGTTTAATTTAGAACCACTTAAAAACATGTCCAAAGCAGTATTCCACGCCCAGCTTACCGGGTTGTGCAGGATCCACATTTGTCATACCTTTTAGCAGCAGTAGATTTTAGCTTTTACTTGACTTAATCTGACCTCTTAGTTGCCAGAGGTCCAAAGAGACTATTTTTTGAGATGTCACAATATGCCTTTGTTGATTTTGTGTATCTAGCCGCAGTACAATCCCTTTCCTTATACCTCATCTCAGCCCTTGTTAGGACTCCTTGAACCACTGATATAGCTCAGTTGCAGACAGCAAAGACAAAGAGCCCATCTGGGGCTATTAATAGATGATTAGTGATGCAGGTCTGACTCCAGAACTATAGCTTTCTGGTTTATTGAACAAATACAATGAGCTAAAGAGGCCCAATTCAAAAGAAAAGAAGCAGTAAGCAAGCTGGCCCTTGTTGTCTGGTCTATAAAAAGTCTCATGTACACAGTACTGTCAATCGATGGACAGACTCACTGTCACATACATATACACACATTGGCTACCTGTTGACGCCCTTCAACAGAGGCCTGTAAGATTTGGCGTTAACGAGGTAACTTCAGGTTCAGTTCAACCCAGGGTTTTGTGTATCACGACAGTGGATCACTTGTTTCCGGGTTAAATCCCCGTGGTAACTTATCCTGAACACCTAACCTGATAGGGAGCAGGTTATGTTGGAGATTAGAGATCAACCGGTGTAAAAGCACCGCCTACTGATCTGTCAATACTCTCTCATCACCGTTCCTAGAAGATCCGGTGGATCTCGGTGAGAGAAAGAGAGAGAGAGGGAATAAGAGTGAGAGCGACAACCCCAATAACATTTCCTGATGGGTATCTCTATGAAAGATATAGATTTTAAGTGGAGAGAATTACATAGGGTATTTGTGTTTTACGATGATAAAAGTACTGATTATTTAAATGGAGTCTGGCGGATTATGGTAATGGTGATTTTGCCCCTAAATTATTAAATTCCGGCTACTTGAGCCATGTGTTGCCAATGCAACACATTGGTTTGAATTATGTTTTTATATATTTTTTATGCTCTCACAAAAGGCTAAAGCAACGACAGTATATGGAAAGGACAAGTGTAATTATGGTCCGATCTTGTGCCTGACTGATGGGGAAGTTATATTTATTAGCGTTGTGATTTACGCATAACATTGAGCTGACCCAGCTTTCCATCCTGGGTTAGGACGCAGCGCTTGCATTGCGTTCCACCTGTAAAACCGTGTCTGTGTTCTTAATATTTATGTAGAAAAATAGTATGCTCTTCTTTTGTAAAATATGCATCTCTGGTAGATGTTTCTGATTGGTCATGCTGTGCAAACACCGCCTCTTTTATTTGAACGTGTGCGTCACTGGATTTGGAAACCCTGGGTTGATTGAACTAGTTGCTAACCACCACCGTGACAAATCTTATGCTGGACTGCTGTTGTTAGGTAAGGGGAAGCCAGGTCATGATGGAACTGGACAATGGGCTACAATACATTATTCTAATTTACTTAAAGGTGCACTATGAGTTCCTGCATGGTTTCAGCACAATTTCATTTTTGTCTCTAATCGTAGGCATCTCTCTTTGATCCGCTAGCTGCCTGCCCCCTGAATACACTGTGAAAAAGCCCGGTCATTGGAGACAACACAGGGGTTGTTGTAACCCCCAATTACCACCAGTTGCAGAACATCTGCGGATCGGCTCCGCTGCGTGTCGGCTCCTTGCTCCGCTTTCTGTCAATACCCACCCGGTCCGGATTTGCTGCAGAACTGCTGCGGCCGTGACTGACAGCTAAAGTCATGAGGACCCGCGATATCTCGTGAATTCATGTAGAATACAACCACAAAACCAACAACAGTTTGTTTCCATCCAGAGGAGTAGAGAGGAAACAACTCTGTGCTCTGTTTTTGAGGTGTAGTGCAGGGAAATATGATCCGCCATGTGCACGGCAAGGGGGTAAGCCTCTCCTCTCCAAGCGTAGCTCCTATGGCGCTATTTTAATGCTCAACCGCCATTAGCATGAAGCACTCACCCACTGTTAGCATTCCATTGACCGCCATTCATTTTAACGTCACTTTGACAGCGAATAACTTCTGATTTACAACTTTACATTAGCGTTTAAAGACTCTATTTGTCCATTGTTTGTTTATTTCTAAAGAAACACAACAATGTATAAAAAGGCTCCATTTCCTTATACCTCCCGTTATGGTTCAATAGCAGACGTTTTTGTGAAAATAGGCTAACGATTGCGTAATAACCAAGCGACTTGCTGTCGCATAGTCAACCAATCACTGTATTGTCAGGAGAAGCTTGTAGACTTACATACTTACTTTCGTCTTACGTTAGCTGTTTAAGTTTAATTACTAACGTTAACTAGCATTTTAGTTAGCCTATGCCTATGTTATCTCCTAACATATACCGACACTCTCCGTCTCTGCTGATTGGGAATGATTGAGATTTCTCTTGGCACAGCTACCAGAAGACTTACAACCTTCAGAAAGGTTGCTAAATTTGAAACAGGATGTTTTTATTAGGGTTATATATATAGGGTATATAAATCACATATTCATTGTCCAATCATCAGAAATCTCTCAGGATATGTCCTCATAAGTACCTGAACCACGCCCTGACAGTTTCAAATTGAACACCAGGGGGCGCTATGAATGCAAACAAACTGCAGGTAATATAGCGCAAATCAGGCTATAAATGACCAAATGTTTGTCCAATCAACACAAAACTTCCAGGAAATGTCTACATAATGAACTCACACATACACTGCAAGTCTCATTCAAATTGACCAGTAAGGGGTGCTTTAAATGCACAGACGCAGATGTTCCGCAACCGGTGGAAATTAGGAGTAAATGTCAGACAAACACTAGTGGCACAGGGTAGACACCAAAATAACAACAAATCGAGCCAATCACTGACGAGATGGTTTGGGGAGCAGGTGGGGGTTAGTGACAGTCAGTTTCTCCTGACAGTTACGGAAACATGGGGGAGGGGGGAGCTTGATCTGTTTTGTTTACCCGAAGTGATCATGCAGGAAGTCACAGTGCACCTTTTAAGAAACACTTCATATAAATCTGATGACCATGTAAGACATACTTTGCTCAAGGTCTCTTTTGTAAAGTGGATTATCTTTTAATATAAGTGTATTTTACATGCATGCACGTCTATATTTAAGATAACACTCCATGTTGTTTATTGAAATGAATAAGGCCTTATTTGGTTATTACTTAATAGGGCTAATATACAGTAGTAAAACAGTTTTAGGTCAGGCTTGTTTATGGATCACAGATGCTGGTGCTGGTTGGGATTTCATTTTTGGCTCAAGGACACTTCAGCATGTTGGTTGCCTCTTGACTGGCATGCATCTTGGCTACATTCAGGATCCAAATGAGTTATTTTTGTCCTTCATTTAGCCTCCATGTTTTTTTTTTTACCAGCAACTTGTCTGAAGTTGTGGTACTGTGAACTTATTGATTTGTTACATTAACATCATTTAGTTCTAATGTTAAAAAAAAAGAAGAAAAAAGTCCTAAACATTGTGTTCACATGTGGTGGTTCTAAGCTGTGGTTGTGGCTGCTTTTACAGTTTGTTCCTTTTGTGGTTCAGACCTGTGTGTGAGTGTGTGTGTGAGTGTGCGCGTGCGCTGCATAAAGAGTCTGAGAAAAGTTAATTAGGCAGTTTTGCCTCCCCAGATTGTACTTCGTTAAATAGGAGAGGGTTTGTGCCATACATTTTCGGTTTCATGCATTGAATTGGGCCTTAAGTTTAACAAGAAATCCAAATTATTACTGCATTTTAGAAGGAAAAACAAGCACCCAGAAACATTTGTATGTCTTTCTTTACAGGACTCGAACCATGTCATTTTGATGTTTGAGTGGCAATTTACAGTGTAATATCAAGTCATCTCACTGCTTAGAACACCACTATTGTGTTATTATGCCTCTGTTTGGTTAACACACCGCTACGTCTGTGTTGCAGAGAATGGACAATCAGTCACATCAGCACAACACAAACAAGTGCACTGCTATATTTCAAAGTACACATTGGCTTCTTATTGTCTCCAAAGAAATAAGTAAATGGTTACTTGTTTTACGTATATGGCTCCACCTGCATCATCTAATTTGTTATGGAACTCATAACATAAATTGTTGAGTATGTTAGCAACTCCGACGAGCCTTTTATTAGTTGTTAGACTGAGCTGTGGCTGCATCCAGGAAGTGCAACATCTTTGCTACATTGAGACTTTAAACATTTGCAACCACTCCCCCACCCCCTTTTGGCTTGTAGTGTTCAGTTCAAGAAAAGGACTTAAGACCATTTGGATGCAGCCTTGCTCTGCTCAGGATGATTGCTGCTAGGTTAAACAAGGACAAATGTAGATTCCCTTCCCTAAAATGTGACTGGAGAAGAAAAATAACTAATTTCAAATAGGATTGCTAATACATCCCTTTATTATCGAAAGGGATAACAACTGGAATGCTCTCTGATGGTCTTGTAATAATATAATCTGGACTGCAAAAAGATAAGATTATGCTTTCCTTCGGTAAGCAAGAGAACATCAAAGACCGTACTGTAGGGCTTGAAAATGGCTTGCAGGCCTTTCCAACAGCATTTGACACTGAAGTGTCTGACCTGAAATAAGTTATCTTTGTGTGCCGTTGGTCAGACTCTGTTGACAAGAGGCCAGACAAGCCTCTGAATGACACAGAGTCTGCCAAGTGACAGTGGAACATGAGGTCAGCTCTAGAGTAGAGAGTGCCTGACATTCATAGGCACGACCGTAGCTTTAATAGTAAAAAAGTCCGACCTACTACTATTTGTATCCCAATTTTGGATTGTAAATGATGAGTTGCCATTTTCCTAGTATGCTTCATGCTGTGGTATTCTGTTAATTGGGTGTTTTTTATGAATTTTCTTCTGATTTGAATTGCGTAAAAGTGTGCTACATATTCTTTCTAATGATTATATGGCTAAGAGTGTGCTAATTTGTTACCTAATCACACCAACAACAAAAAAACTGAGCCTAATTTAGGGGATAATTATCCATTGATTACGTGGTTAGGGACAACTAAATACGAAATTACCTCAAAGATTACCTGTTTTCTTATTTATTAATATCTCTAAAGTGGCTACCACTAATAAGCAATGGATGACATACATGTTGGCCTATATGAAGGGGGTCGCTTGTAGTGATGGACACACAATTATTACTCAGCCTTGCGGTTCCCATCAGCTCGAGGTTAGGTTGTCTCTCATAAGGTTATTGTCGGCCACAGCAGACTAAGTTAGCAACTAGCTAGCTAGTAAATATTGAGCAACTGTAACATTTAGCTAGCAGCTAAATAGCCAGATATTTGCAAAACGGCAATTAAAAGAAGAGAAAATGTTCAATTTACACAACTCCAAAATTAATGATAATGTTGCTCCGGATGTGTAAACAGGCTGCTGTTTACTAACAAGTTTGCAATATCAACTCAAAAGTATAAATTAGTATTATGTGTATGCCAGCTTGTTAGTGTTAAAGTCGTTTTCGCTACCCCCAAGTGGTCAAAAGTCGTTATTGCAGGTAGAATATTCCAGTAGATTTTGCTGTGACTGCATGAAGTTTAGCATCTTTTTTCTTGACTGAAGTTGGTTCTGGGTGAAAAAAGATTGGTGGGAAAAACTCGACATCATATTTTTAAGTGGCACCTCATCATTTCTTACCCATTTTTAGGAAACCAGTTAAGATATATTACTTACCAGTGAAGTTGGGCCTTCGGTGGCCTACTACGCTGTGATCCCGCTATATACTGTAATAACACCCTTACTGACAAAACTTTTGATACTTAAGGTTTTACATTCTATCTCCCCTTTTGTAAGTAAGTAAGATTGAATGTATTCATTATGTATATTAAAGCATCTCTTAAGGTTTATGAAGACAATGAATACACATCTAAACAGGTCATACAGTTTGATAATTGATCATTTTATAATTGTGTTGATAGTGCATGTAACATTACTCTATTAGAACCACATGGTGTTTCATTTGAGATTTACTGTGCATGAGGCGTGTGAACTGTTAACAAAGGAAAATGTTGGTTTAGGACAGAATAACACGGGAGAGATAGGTGAATAACCACAAGTACAGTAGTTCTCAAAAGCAGGGATTACTACACTTTGTAGTTTCTACATGACTGCAGTTTGCAATCAAAACTCCCATAACTATTTTATAATTCTAACTCTTGAAACCCAGACTTCCTTAATTGGGATCTCATTGTGCATGTGTAGGAATCTGTATTCTTTAACTTTAGAACCATGAGAGGTACATCGGCATAAAGGTCATCTGTTAAATATTCATGTGCTATGGTCACTTTAAATTGAAAGATGAAGATGTATTTTCTTGTAATTAAAAAAAAACAATATACAGTGCAACCTCAAAAAAAGAGCTTTGTTTGTTTGTTCACTCTCCCTTCTACACAATGTGCACCATTTTAAGTTTCAGTACCTTAAAATAAATGTTGAAATGCTTAGATTTTTTTTGTCACATCTGTATTTTTGTAACATTGAGAAGTTAATGTCAAGTTATTTATAGCCCAAGTAAGGTGGTCTGTGCTCTAAAGAAACTAAGAAACACTTGATTATGAAGTGTACTTTTGATGTACCCTATAGTCACACAATGCACTGTGCAAGGAGGAAGAGCTGCTCACAGCTGGATAAAGGTGTAACAGATCCATGCAGTAACACCTTAAAAATCAACTTTTAAATCAATTAAACGATTGTCTTGTGTCAAAGGTATACCTTGAGTAGTATATAAGTATGTGTCATGGGATTAGGACACAATAAGTGAGTTAGTGAAGCCATCTGCTGGTGAAAAATGCATTTCCCTTTAAAGACTCGTACAGTGCAATGAAATGAGGTGACCACAAGATGGCAGCATAGCCAAATAGCCCTGTAGTATGTATTTAGTATGTAAATCCGGATTTGCATTCACCTTTAGTGTCGTTTTATGATTTGCATAGGAAATGTCAGAAGTACATTCAAATTACACTCAAACAGAATGCAATCGGGTTCGTTGGAATAGATATGAACGATTTTTGATATTTTTTAGGGTTCCACATTATAATCTATGGTCACAGACCTGACACATTTGTAATTGGAACATATAAGTTGTCCATGAAATACCGATGTAAAAGTAGGCTTGTGGAGTCTGTCTGAATAACAAACTTCATTGGACAATCTACATACACGGCAGCTCATATAGTTGTGACGTAAAGCAGGGATGGAATAAAAAATTGACTAAATAAATAAAATTAAAAAAATAGATAACGAAAGAACAGACAAACCATACATTGTGTTTCACGTTGTCTTCCCTACGAATAATTTAATATATTGTTAAGAGACGCATGCAAAAAAAACGTTGCTACTTGATTTATGATACACGCTTGTACATCAACTAACGTTATTTGGTCATTAGTACCATTACTTTTGTTATCATTGAGCATTCTCTCGAGTTGTGGGTAAGGTTGGTGTCGTCCCCTATCTGGATTGGTAGAGCTCAGGAGAAGGGGGAGGGGTTTGATGACGTCCTCCGTCTCGAGAGTCACACGCCAAGTGGATCCCAGCTCGTCCGCACACACGCCACTCTCTGCCCGGGAAGGTGGCCGAGACGATGCCTCTGGACAGGTGACCACCGCCGGAACTCAAAGCACATTTCACCCGGCCATGAAAAAAGAAAACATTCAGACCAAAGTCCGCTTCTCCATCTCATCAAACATGGCGAGGAGGAGGTGGTGAGTGCTCAAGATAGACGCGCTTTCCCAGGAGGGAGGGAGGAAAGCCCAAGGCGCTCTCTTGTCTCGCTAACCGGATAAAGAAAAAGGGAAATCAAGCTATTTATAAGCGGACTCTTTGGACTATCCACCGGCGACACCATGAGCGGCGGGCCGGACGAGAGCTCGGTGCGCGTAGCCCTGAGGTAAGGATGCACCGACCCTCCTCTCTCCGAAGATGCTCACACCTGCTACAACCATGCACGTTATTGCTGCTTTTATGCGTGCTACACTGTGTATTGTTGACCATATATTCAGCTCAGACACCCCAACCCAAATGTGCCTGTCTCTAGTACATCCGTTCTTCTTCTTCAGTCCCCGAATCCCTCCAAAGCAATACCCCATGTTCCCAAAATATGCTTTTATTTTGAAGCCACATGTTCTCTTGTCTAAACCCATGCCGGGAGGTGCACTTTATTAATGCTCATTGCATTATCATCACAGGACATACAGACCAGTAGCCCATGGTTACATCATGAGCTTCTTTTGTTAATACCTTTACCTTGCATGCTGTGTAGTGGATATGTGAATGAAGAGGCCAGCTCTGAGGGATTAAGCCAAAGGAAAAGCCTGTCACTCTCCAATGACATGGTGTGACTGTAGTCCCAACAACACACACTTAGACATTGCTTTGGGTAGCCACATGCAGGTTATTACTGCTTGTGATCCTATTTGTTTTTCAGGCATTTTACATTCTTGATTTGTAGTGTATCATGTTTCAGGCTGTTTGCAATTGCTCCATTGTACTGATCTGACCTTTGGGCCCCTTGGCCAATCCACGCTGCTACTTCCACTGCAGACAAGCTGAGATAGCCACAGTCTGATCATCGCTTATATCAGCATCTCTCAGGAGTGTTTGTGTGTGTGGAACAGTGAGACTTAAGAAATCAATAGAGTGACATGGTAGGGGGCAGGCACTTTTCTCTCTCTTTCTCTCTCTCTCTCTGTGTGTGTGTGTGTGTGTGTGTGTGTGTGTGTGTGTGTGTGTGTGTGTGTGTGTGTGTGTGTGTGTGTGTGTGTGTGGAAGGACAATCAGAGACGTCATTTGAACTGGATCAGTGGAAGATAGAGAGATAGAGGACAACAGCATGTACCTCTCATGTTTCTCTTCCCTCTCTCTGTCTTGCATGTCATTGTGCATTCAGACTTTGGCCCGGGACTCTGTTTACTGTGCCAACTCAGTTTAAAAGTCTCTCTCTGTCTTAGATAATACACAATCTGCTAGTTTATATCCTGTCATGCACTCTGGTTCTAAGTGAGGTGAAGTCTCATCAATAACATTTCATTTGTCCGGCCCCCTTAATAATTCAGTATGGGCATAGGTTGCTGATTTAGTTTGCTGTAGACTAGTTTTGAATATGTTTTAAGCTTTACAACACACACGCACACTCAGAACATATGGCTAAAGAAAAGTATGTGTGTTTGTCTCTTTGAGTGGAAACCACCTGCTTTTGTATCTACTTAGAAAGCTCAGGCTTCATTCATTATTTGTAAAGCTCTTTTGTCTTATTTGCTTGTTTAGGTTTTCTACTTTTGGTACTATTGTTCAGTCAGCTATTTGAAGGTTTATCCTTTTATATAGGCTATTTTGTTTTCTTTCTTCCATTCACTTATTCCTTTGATGGGAACTTTTGAATTTATCAGTAATTACGTCTCAACTAACCTACTCTCAGCAGACGTGTTGTGTGACGGTTGCATGACTTGTGGAAATGGTTGATCTGAAAATAACAATTATGAATAGGCCGGTAATATGACTTGGATGAAGGGTTGAGTTGGGTTTGATCATTTTGATTCTACAAAACTATGAGTTGGCCTAAAACTTGCTCCTCAGTGGAAAAGACCTTGAGTCCTTATTGTTGTAGGTAGAGTCAGCAGTTCAGAGCCTCTCCAGAGGTCAGTGTGTCACCTGAAAGTGCTTTGTAAATATTCTCTTATTTTCCACTTCCTGTCACTGAGTTTCAGCTGACCTTACCTGCAAGCTCACAGAGCTTGTTATTACTGTATACTGTATGCTTTATTTGCATGAGTGAGTATAGACCTTTAGACTTAAACTATAAGCCCAGGTGAAGCTAATTACATTAACAATGACATTTCCATTTAAGTGTTCTAGGAGGCCACAACAGTGAGCCAACATGTACAATACCTGGCTTATTAGGCTTATAAGGGGGAATAAAGATTGAAACAAACATAAGCCATTGATACATTCAAACTGGTTGATAAGTTACAGTAATAAGTCTGTTGGAACATTTAATAATAATAATAATAATAATAATACATTTTATTTAACAGCGCCTTTCTAACACTCAAGGACGCTTTACAGACAATAAAAGACAGGGAACAGAAAAATGTAAGTAGTAAAACAAAACAAATAAAACAAATAAAACAAAAAAACAAAACAATAAAACAGGAACAGTGTATTTACAGATAAGCGAGCTGGAACAGATGGGTTTTGAGTCTAGTTTTGAACAGGGGGAGAGAGTCGATATTGCGGAGGTCGGGTGGGAGTGAGTTCCAGAGCTGGGGAGCAGAGCGGCTGAAGGCTCTGTTCCCCACGGTGATGAGTCGAGCTGGGGGGACAGTGAGGTGGAGGGAGGAGGAAGATCTGAGGGAGCGGGAGGGGACGGCGATGTGAAGGAGTTCTGATAGATATGGAGGAGCTATTTAACCTAAAGCTACACTTATCAATAGTTTTATATGAACAATGAATCAAACGACTATGTGTAATGTGAAAGGTGTCGTCCACACATAGTGAAAAAAACTCACAGCAAACGATAACCCTGCAGTTCCCTGCAGAATATGAGCTCATTGTTGTGGTTCAGTCTCACCCATCTTTTGGGTCAGCTGAAAGCTGTTTTCAAAGAAAAAACTCTGATAAGCCCACGCTAAGCTAACTAGCTTTAAACAACAGACAGTAAGCAATTAGCTGTTAACATAGGGGAGCATTTAACTGCTAAAGAGCCAGATATTTCCCTCAGGAGTTGGTGGAGACCAAAAACAGAGCTAAAAGGAGAGTAGCTAATGGACTTAACGTCACCAGGGGGGGGCAGAAACTCAAAATTATGCTAATGTTGCCTCTTTGTCTGCTAGATTTGTAGCAGGTAATTATTGGCTAACACATTAGCCGTAACAACTTTATTAGGTGATAATTATGTCAGTGTTGTATGTTTTTACGGCCCGGCCAAAAATCAATGAATGCAGATTGAACTAAATTGAACTTTTAATTCATATACTCATATGTACCTGTACTATGAGTACAGTTCTGTGCATATACTGTACTGTATGTGTGCTGACCTGATTGAAGGCTGTAATCTGCAGATATTTGTGTTTTATGATGAATTGAGACGAATTGAGATGTTTCCTGCTGAGTCAGCAATTAGATACTTTCAAGGAGTCCCATGCCTTGCAGCTACAGTGAAAACATTAGAAAATTCCATGTTAAAAAACATATGAATTCACTAAGAAAGCAACGGTGAAACAAATACAAACTGTAACAACATAGTGTTGTAAAGTTGTCATAGTGGACCCCTCCTTAACAGCAACATGGCAGTGGACACACACCCTCCCACTCTAGCAAATGTGAATATTTGTGTTGCATTTTTATTAAATACATCATATCAACATCTTTCACTGAAAGTTTAGTTGATTTCACTTAATAGTCCTTGGAAGTCACACCTTTTCATCTGCTATTAAATCTTCATCTCTTTGAACATCAAACCGCAGCTCCATGTTGGGTGTTTTCAGCTTGATTAATCACTGTGGCAACATTCTAATTATTTAGAGATTGCTTTGACTGTCAGCCTCCCCCTAATCTGTACTTGTTTAGTTAGCTTGTGTGTGTGTATGTCTGTGTGTCTGTGTGTGTTTGCAGTAATCAGCAGGTTTCCAACCAATACCTGTCTGAGCCTGCGAGGCCAATGCTGTCTGTTAGAAAGTTCCTAATCTCCCATCCCAACATGTCCAATGTGATGAAATGCTTCTTTATCACCCTAACTGTCTTTTTTTCTGAGGCAGAACAAGAAAGAAAAGTGTCTAGAGCCTAAAGAGAGGGAAGGTGTTTCTGGGAGTTTTGTCATTTTGATTTATTACTGGAAAAATGACGGAACTGAACCTTTAATGGTTTATTAGATGTGTGTGCTGTGCTGCTATCTCTGGTTTTGAAGATTATCATGCATGACAGCTTGCAGATGGGTCACTTCAGTAGCACGTTGGAAGATTCAGCAAAACACACGCACACACACACACACACACACACAGCGAGTTGGTGTTTGCTGGGTTATCCCCTGTGTAAATGTGCTCCAGATCTTTTCCTTATGTAACATCTGTGTGCGCGTGTTTGCAATATGTTTATCCCCGTCCCATATTCCGTGATCATACATTACAGGAAGTTACCAATTTATCCGAGAAGCAAGTCACGGTGCAGACTTTGCACAAAGGAGCCACTCGAGTCACTTATTAGTTATTTGATATCCTTAAAGTGCAGTTTTTAATAATTAAGAACCTACAGCCAGAATTAGCCAGCAGCGAGGAATCAGGTTGTTAGCTGTTGCATTCAGAACAGATCCTCTTTAATTAGATACTGCTGCCATGATACAAAAGGTGTGTGTGTGTGTGTGTGTGTGTGTGTGTGTGTGTGAATAAACCCATGTCCGTCCAGGCGTATTCATGATAAATATTCATGAACCAACTCAAGTGAACTGAGACACAAAGCAAAGCATGCTGAAAACCATCTGCTGCCATGGGATATTGCAGTTACTGAGATATTGAATAACGTCTGTCTAACTAGCACAAGCAGAGATAAATTCAATATGGATTTTTTTTTTGACTAATTAAAGCTTAGAATTAGCTTAGAGTGATTGCTGTAGCTGTATTTTAAAGCCACATTTTTTTGACTTCCTACCATAAATGTGTGCAAAACGCTTTGTTTATTACGTATTTGCCCCAACTTTTCCACTGCTTTTATCAAGTCTTTTATCTAATGACCCATGTGTTCCATCAAGCGCGTGTGTGTGTGTGTGTGTGTGTGTGTGTGTGTGTGTATGTGTGTGTGATCCTCATACGCCTTGTCTTGACAGCCACCATCAAACCTCCTTCCTGCCCAGCGACCTTTGACCCAGGAAGCACTCAGAACTGGGATGAAACCCTGAGTCAGCAGAACACTCTCTGTCTTTTTTTTCTCTTTCCTGCTCTCTTGACCATTCTTCATTTTTCCTGCTCTCATTCCCAAACACCCTCCGGGCCTGGCACATCACTGCCTAGCTGTTTTCACAAGGGGCGACAAGGTCTTTGTCATTTGAACAGAGGAACATCAAAATATATTAAAGTTGTGATAAATAAAATGTATAAAAATACAAACTTAAGATATGACACTTAAAGTCCTTTGAACAAAAACACATTAACAAAAAAGAAAATCAGTGTAGCCAACAGCGACGTTGTAGAGCCTCCTTTGGTGGACGAACTACACCCTAATAACATTGGTTGAAAGTCTGTTTTTACATTTTTTAAATCGGCCGTTATAAATGCCAATACCGTATATCGGGAAAGGCCTAATATCGGCCGATATATCGGTCAGGCTCTATTTGTCATACGTCTTTTCCTGCAAACTGCTGTGTGTTTTCTCTCCATCCTAGAACATTAAGGAGGCAGCCTTGTTAGAAAATGACTGGAATTCTACTCTAAGGACAACACTTCACATTCATGTTGGAGCTTTTCTTAGTAAATGGTCTTCCAGGTTAAACAGTTTTGCATCTTAATTGAAAGCAGATCGTATGATGCACCTGTTCTACGGCACTCTTGATGAATTCATTTTAAATGTGACAATTCTAAGGATAGTTAGCAGATTGTAATATCCTATTAAACTCTTGATATTCAAGAAATGTTTGTTGAGCTATGTTTTGTGACGGTCGGGGAAGGGAGGACCCGAACGCAGAGACAGGCTGGCAGGAGACAGTTTCACAAGTTTTTTGTTTTTTTTCAAAAACAGGATGGCCAAACCAACACAGAGATCCAAAGAATGCAAAAAAAAAAATCCCCAAATCCAAAAGGGACAAGAGACAAGACAGCACAGAACACCAGACTATCAAAATAAAACAGGAAACAGAATATACAGACACTCACAAGGGAACACAAGACAGAAACTACAACACAAAACCAGGGAGGAAACACGGAGAATAACAGAAATCAACAAATGCCGAAAAAGAAGCAGGAACAAAACTAAAACCATAACATGTTTTTAGGCAATCACTTTTCCAGTGAGAGAGAGTACGGCTGCATCCAGCTTCTTGAAGAGAGTGATACGATGAATTGGCTCTTGATGTCAAGAGCAGCTGCTCTAGTAAACAATGGAAAGATTGTCCGACTGTGTTGTAGTGAGTTCAAACAGCAGTCGCTCATTGTGCTGAGCCAATTTAACCTGCCCAGAAGGTCTACCTTTCTCTCTTTTATCTACATCTTTCCAGCATTTCTTTGTCTCCTCACTCATCCTCTTGCTCTAGGCAGCCATTAGACGGTCAACAGAGAAATGCAAATGTACCAGTGCACCTGCTGCCCTACGTACTACAAAAGGCCTGTGTGTGTGTGTGTGTGTGTGTGTGTGTGTGTGTGTGTGTGTGTGTGTGTGTGTGTGTGTGTGTGTGTGTGTGTGTGTGTGTGTGTGTGTGTGTGCGCGCATGTTTGCATATTGTTACCTAAGGAAATCATGACCCTGTACCTGAAGGCATTCTTGCAATTGTATGGTTGTGTTTCCTGTCATAGAGTCCTAAATAATACAATGTGGCTTTTCAGTCTTTCCACTTCAACAGAGGCCTTTCACTAGAAATAGGATTTGACCTGTAATAGGTGCGTGTGTGCGTGCACAGTGCAGTGTAGCCCCTTATTACCCTCTGTTGGACAGCATTAGTCCCCAGTTAGATCACCTCAGAGGACTACAGTCCTCTCATATCTTCACCAGCACACTCTCGGACATTCTTCAGCTGCTTTTTCGGCTGCATGTCATGAAGATAGAGAACGCTGCCTGTTGCACGGCTGGCAGTGTGTTAGAAATTGAGAGCTAATTTCTTAGTTGAATGTCAGTATGCCTTTTATGAGTTCTCTTTTTTACTTTTAGATAAAAAGAAAGAGAAGGAATCTGACAAAGAAGATGTAGATAAAGGGGAAAAAGCAAGTGTGTCAGAGATAGATTTTTATAGTTTTTTGACTTGTGTCGCACAAGGAATCAATATCATGAAAAAACTTGTGATTTACACCCCTAGTAAATATAAAATAAGTAGAAAGTAGTAGTTCATTGTTGTGTATATACGGTATATATTTAGGTTGAAGAGGTAAATCAAAATGCAGATTATTTGGCGTGACATTGAAACAAATCTGGATTTAAATTTAAAAGGAACTATGTGACTCTACAAGAGCGGGTCAGATAATGAGTCAGTGTTCTGGTAGCAGTCTTAAATGTGCAGAAAATAGTCTTGTTGTCGTCTGCCTCGTGGGCTCAGATGTTCCTTTCTGTTTCTGCTGAATCACTCGCTGCTGCCTGTGCCAGCTGCACACAGCGTTTGAAGTCGACCTCAACACTAAACAAAAAATTAAATTACTGGGGATTAGAGTTGGTAGTTAGGAATGAAAACATTGGGCTTTGTGTTCAGTGATGATGCATAGTTAACGGCCGCATCCTTAGCGAGCAATTTGATTGGCTGATTGACTGATTGTCAGAAAGAGTGATGTCAGCATGTGGTTTCATTGGCTATGTTTCAGTAAACATGATATCAGCAGCATGGTGCTGATGGACTGACTCATCTCCTTTTTTTTTTACCAGCATCCCCTCATTACGTATTTCCTCTCATCCTCTAACGTTGATCATTAGGTCAGCAGAGGGGTAATGCTGATGGCGATGATTTTTTTTCTATTTTAATTTTATGTATCCACTGTTATTGCCAGAATCAGGATCCAACATGTCAAATTCAGTCAAAATAAATAAATGCCAAGGTAGAATCCAAGCAGTTGCAGTCATATTTACTTTATGTTAGGATTTAGTGTGTGTCTGTGTGTGTGTGTGTGTGTGTGTGTTGCAGAAGGCCACATCCCTGTTTTTTTTGTTTGAATAAGAGGGCTAACTGCTTTTATTTTAGGCAGAGTAAATTCTTAAGCTGGTTGAAATTGAGTTAAACTTTCATCAGTTTAACTCCACTCTGAATTGTCACAGTATGTAACCTCCAAAGTCAAGGCTAAAGAAGTACAAAGTCTGGGTTTTCTTTGGTTAAGCATGTGCATGTGTGCACGAGGAGCCCACTGTTTCTCAGGTTGTCGCTGTAATCGCAGTAATGAGGAACTGTCACATGGGGAAAGGCTGACAAGGCCCCATCTGTGTGTGTGTGTGTGTGTGTGTGTGTGTGTGTGTGTGTCTTTAATCTCTAATGTTCAGTGAACTGTATATCATCACTTTAAACTCTTCACATCAGTCAGTGCCAGCTTATATATGTATATATGTGTGTGTGTGTGTGTGTTTATATATATATATATATATATATATATATATATATATATATATATATATATACAGTATATATATATACAGTATATATATACAGTGAGGAAAATAAGCATTTGAACACCCTGCTATTTTGCAAGTTCTCCCACTTAGAAATCATAAAAGGGTCTGAAATTGTCATTGTAGGTGCATGTCCACTGTGAGAGACGTAATCTAAAAATAAATTATCCAGAAATCGCAATGTATTATTTTTTAACAATTTATTTGTATGATACAGCTGCAAATAAGTATTTGAACATCTGTCTATCATCTACAATTCTGACCCTCAAAGACCTGGTTGTCTGCCTTCAAAATGTCCACCTCCACTCCATTTATTATCCTAAATTAGATGCACCTGTTTGAGGTTGTTAGCTGCAT
>NC_048429.1:13260693-13356034 GCF_013103735.1 Etheostoma cragini | reverse complement strand
CTGGGTCTTCCAACATGACAATGACCCGAAGCACACAGCCAGGATAACCAAGGAGTGGCTCTGTAAGAAGCATATCAATCTCAGATATATCAGTCTCCAGACCTAAACACAATAGAGAATCTTTGGAGAGAGCTCAAACTCCGTGTTTCTCAGCAACAGCCCAGAAACCTGACTATGAAGGTATATATGGTGCAAAAGTGAGAGCGCGCAGATGCGATGTGAGCACTTGTAAAATATGACTTGAAAGCTTAGATGCGATGTGAGCACTTGTAGAATATGATTTGAGAGCTTCTGAAAAAAATCTGTATGCTACTCGTGTTTTTTTTTTTTCTTCACTTGAGTCACCTTTCCAGTACAACCACAACTCAGTGATTACAACCTCTCGGATCTGCCGCTGCAGTGTGCTCTCTCGCATCACACAGCGGCGAGTCTGCGCTCTCGAGTTTTGCAACGCTTCTTGCGATACATTTGGTGCAAAACTAATTTGTACCTGTGGACTTAGTCTGTGGACCTCTGAGCCAACAGGACGTTAGCTAGCTAGCTTTGGCTAACTAGCAGCCAGCCCGCTTCTAAATACTGTAAATAGCTTTTAATCATCTCAACCCTTATAACAGTCCAACTGAAACACTGGCGGTGAGCTCCAGGTCCTGCAGCCGAAGACGGACTGCAAGTCAGTGGGGCTCGGCCAGCGTGGAAACATCGCAGGAAAGCGCCGCTGCCGACCTAGACTTGATCTGATCTCCAGCGGGACACGGAGAGCTCCAGACCCGGTAGCAGCGGAACAGCCCCCCTGGAGCCCACCGCCAGTGTTGGTGTAATAGCAAGCTAGCGTTAGCGAACTAACCAACAAGCACACCTACAAAATAATACAATTTAATTTAAAAGTCAGGCGCTATACACACAGACGGCGGTCCGTCCGCGGCTGCAGGACCTGGAGCTCACCAGCAGTGTTTCAGTTTGACTGTTAAAAGTGTTAGGTCAACTAAAATGTATTTATTTATTAGCGGGGTTAGTTCGCTAACTTGATATTCCACCAACACTGCCGGTGGGCTCCAGGGGGGCCGTGCCGCTGCTACCGGTTCTGGAGCTCTCCGTGTCCCGCTGTAGATCAGATCACGTCGAGGTCAGCAGCGGAGCTTTCTAGCGATGTCTCCCCGCTGGCCGAGCCCCACTGACGGTGGCCCGTCTGCAAGACCTGGTGCTCACCACCAGTGTTTCAGTTGGACTGTTAAAAAGTGATGAGATAATTAAAAGGTATTGTATTTAGAAGCGGGCTGGCTGCTAGTTAGCTAACGCTAGCTTGTATGCTACATAAAAAAGCCGGACAGAGTTGTCCCTCATTAGGCGATAGACCCCCTGCTGTCCCCGGTCGTCCTGTTGGCTCAGAGGTCCACAGACTAAGTCCACAGGTACAAATTAGTTTTGCACCAAATGTATCGCAAGAAGCGTTGCAAAACTCGAGAGCGCAGACTCGCCGCTTTGTGATGCGAGAGAGCACACTGCAGCGGCAGATTCCAGAGGTTGTAATCACTGAGTTGTGGTTGTACTGGAAAAGTGACTCAACTGAAGAAAAAAAAAACACGAGTACAGATTTTTTCACAAGCTCTCAAATCATGTTCTACAAGTGCTCACATTGCATTTACGACTACAGATTTTTTTTTTACAAGCTCTCAAGTCATATTATACAAGTGCTCACATCGCATCTGCGTGCTCTCACTCTTGCACCATATATACCTTCATAAGGATCTCCTATCTAAATCTTGGCAAGGGTGTGAATAAGTGTATCTTCAAAGAGGTCAAAATTATTCCTTTAAGTAAACTACTAAAATATAGATGTCTTACTTTATGATTTTTTTGTTCTTTTGGGTTGGTTTTGAACTAATGGCTACCTCCGGCACAACACTGTTCATTAAAATCCTTCCTGGATTGTGTCTTTACTGTGATAAAACAACACCAACCTTTTATGCTGTATTGTAAAGTGACTGGTAACAAATACTCCACTATCCACTATGTAAAAGTATCTCTTTAATCCTCTCCACTTTGGAACTTCATACTGTTTTTTTTCTAACCATTTCCACCAACCAGCTGAAACTGTCTCAGCGGATTAATGAGTTGAGCAGTTATGACACAAAGATTTTCACTTGGCCTTGGGGGGCCCTGATCCTGATGTGTGTGTGTGTGTGTCTGTGTGTGTGTGTGTGTGTGTGTGTGTGTGTGTGTGTGTGTGTCTGTGCGCGTGTGTGTTTGCGCCTTTTTTTTTTTTTTTTACATTTGATAACAGTAATAATTGTTTTTTTGGCGCTGTAGAACTATTAAAAAAAAAAACACTTAAATCTTACTTCAATACAAAACACAAGTATATGATATACAAGAGGACCAGTATAGGAAATATTGAGCATGGCTAACATTGCAGTAACCTAACCACTACCATAATTACGTTTATGTACACGTTAGTATGAAAAGTGATTGGGCATGCTTCTCTATGTGCATGTGTGTGTTGTTATATAAGCGTGTGATTGTGCACATTTAGGAAGTGGCAGAGTTACCTTTCCTGTAGAAAGAGCCTGGGAGGAGGCTGTGTGTGTCACCCTAGAAGGTGGATTAGCGCTGTAAGGCTCCACAGTGCTGAAGGTCAGCCCTTATTCAGCCAGGAGAAAAGAGCGTTTTCGGTTGAACGCCAAAGTGAAGCCTAGCAGATCATAATCACAGCCAAAGTGAGTCACACTAATAACACACCAGTAGGACGTGCTGCCCACCTAGCTTATCCCTCACCTGTTTACAGTTAGCTGAGACGCGTGATGCCAGAAGTTGTATTAGTTGTGAACACATAATATTCAAAATAGAGGTCCATTGTGCCACATTGCTCAAACTTCATTAATAAGACTAAGACTTCTTTATTTGAGGTCTGTAACACACCGTCGGAGATCTAATAATGCACAACATTGATTTTAACCAATTGTCTAGACGCAGATTTATCAGAATTGTCCATTGGGTTGGCAATGGATTTGAACCTTCCTCTTAAGAGTAGATGAATTGAAACAAGATGTCACAATTATTTGACACTGGTAGTAGGAAAGTTTTAATATTGGTCCCCTTTAGAGCCAAGAAATTTGTGAGAAAAAAAAAAAGGCTGAACCAAGCCTTGTTATGTGAAAGAGCATCATTACGCAGATATATAATAGGTCTGACTGGATGGACTGCGGCGGCCTCCTAATGCAGAGATTGTCGTCAGTGTTTTGTCTGGGCTGTAACCATTATGTCTCGTCTAAGTCTCTTTTTATCCTCTGTCTTTCTTTCTCTCTCTTTATCTCGTTGACATTTTCTCAGAAATTCATTTTCTTCTATGGCCCACCCATCTATCCCTTTTTGTACGGAGGACCCCGGAGATGTCACACACAAAACCAACATTGTATCTCACTGTGGAGATGAACACAATCAGAAAGACTGGGCACTTATTCAAAATGGTGCTACAGTTGTACAGACTTGTTTCCTTTGGTTCTTCTACACAACAAGCAACCATTGACTTTAATTATACTTCCCCGTCTTTGGTGTATTCTAAATATGACATCTCAAATGGTTGAAGACCATATTTCATACCACTTCTTTCAAGTTGCCGAAGTAAACATTGACCAAGTGACTTAATGCCATTGCTGTAAGTGTAAGCTGCAGTGAGTGCCTCCATTGTTGCAAGGGATTACGGTATTGGCGCTCTGTCAAGTTTTGGGAAGGTGGCCAACAGGATTAATCCAGATTCTCTCCTGTAATGCCCTAAACATCCTAACATTAAATCACCGGCTCCTCAGATAACCTAAACACTCTGAGTGTAACAGTTACGTCAGATTCATTGGCGACTCAAAATGAAGGCTAATGTTGCTCTGTGTTTACTGAATGTTTAAATAGGCAAGTGTTTGCAAACTCAAAATTGTAATAGTATATAGACGGAGCAGATAAAAAGGATTTATTTTCTTCAAATTTCAAGCGTTCATATTCATTTCAAAATATAATACATTCATGTGATGTCAAGGAATCCATTCACGGTCAAATGCTTTCTATCTTTTTAACCAATGGAAGTAGAAATTTTAAACACAAAAAGTAACCAAATGCACAACTATCCACATTTTGCTTTGGCTATTAATAATGAAAGACTGACAAAACACATCATTCATTGTGTAGTCAACACTGCTAAATTGGGCAATTCTGCTGTCCATTACACAAAGATGACAGTAATGCTCTGCAGGTGTACAGTTACTGCAGGTAGGACTGTGTTTTTCCTCAAGCCTGGAGCCATTGGTCCCTCCCTAGCTCCGTCCTCTTTTTTTTCATCTAGGCTGAAATCCCAGATAGAGTCTGCTAAATAGCTGGGATCTTATGACACACATACACATACACACACACATGCACAGTGACCATCCTTTCAAACCATTCAGAAGCTCCATAGACTGCTGTGATGAATGTGAGTCTTCTTTTTAATGCAAGCACACAGAAAGAAATGCACACAGAATACAAACTGCATGCAAAGTGCCACATTGTTGTACACATACACACACACACACACACACACTTGAGTTAATGCTTGCTAGAAAAGAGCTGCAATAACAGCCGTGTATAACGATACTGAGAGTCTCAGGAGTCGTGGATATTATTTCTTCTATGTCATTTTCATTTATCTTGGTGCTTTTTGACTGTAGCCGGGGAGTCAAGAAATTTATTTAAAAAAGCTATCCCAGGTATTTAAAAAAAAAAATGACATGTCCAATATTATTTATAGTATATTAATAGGATCTTTTTCTGTGTATGACCTTCAATAGGTTTCTGTCAAAGCTGCAAATATTTCTGATATTTTAATGCTCCTGATGTGTCCAAATATTTCCTTCCAATTTTTCCACTTCCTCTTCAGGTAGACAGTGAGTTCAGTGATGAGAGGCAGAGGTGCATCATGGGAGGAAATGATGTAATAACAGTGTGTTTATTTGCACTAAAGTAAACAGAGTGATTCCTTAATGAAATCCAGGGTGGGACTGTTTACCCAGAGCTCTCTCGGCCTCTCTCTTTCTCTCTCTCTTGCCCTCTCTCTCTCCCTCTCTCTCTCGCTCTCACTCTCTCCTTGAACAGTGAGGGCACTGTACTGTGTACGGTGGCTTCTGGAGAGTGTGCTGGCACTGCATGTTCCTACACACGCACACACACACTCACTCACACACACACATACTGCACAGTTGCCACACTCATCTGTTTGCAGATCGTTGAAAGTATTATCTGTCTTCTGCTCAGCTAAATTTTTTTAGCATTGAGTCTATAATAAAATCAATCATGTCAAGCATAATACATATTCCTGATCAGGCTTTATGCATGCACAGACACCTCTGCTCTTACACACACATTAACCAACATCCAAAGACCTGAGGTGCAAAGCCATATGAAAGTTTTTTTTAAATAAAAAGTGTAACCAAGGCTTAAAAAGATCTTGATATGGATCCTGTTCAACACTTCACTCTGGAAAAAACACTCAATGGAAGTTTGATTTGACGTTTTGTAGGATTTCCGGTTTTTTTAGGCAGGTCTGCTTCTTCTTATTATCTGCTTTTTTTTAAAGTCCAGGCTAAAGGTGGGCAGTTAAAAATCTCAGTGTGTCTCTCTCTCCTTCTGTCTAACAGGATCCGTCCTCAGCTGGCCAAGGAGAAGATCGAGGGCTGCCACATCTGTACGTATGTGATGCCCGGGGAGCCGCAGTTGGTCCTGGGTAAGGACAAGGCCTTCACTTACGACCACGTCTTTGACATGGACACCCAGCAGCAAACCATCTACACCCACTGCACCGAGAGCCTCATCGAAGGCTGCTTTGAGGGCTACAATGCCACTATATTTGCATACGGACAGGTTGGTCCAAAGGCTTTCCTCTTGCATGCTATCAGATCAACACAGTGCACATACACCCTAAACGCTCACCCTTTCACATATGCTGACGTTTCTCCATTGCGTCGCTCCAGGGGGATGGAGCAGCAAGATTTATTGTAAGCATGTGATGAGCTGATTTTATTTCATATTAGGGAGGGAGTTAACCGGCCTCGCAGCTGCACCACCTCTGTCAATACACCATCAGCTGACGTGTTTCAACCTGCTCTCACCACCGCAGCTTTGTATTGGCACTGATAGTTTAGCCTGAGAGGGTGCTAAAGAAAGGGAGTTTATTACCCTTTCAAAGCAGAGTGGAAGCTGATAACTCTACCTCATACCAGAACATGGAAATAAACTGCAAAGTCGAAACATAATTGAGAAACATTAGGTGCTGGTAGGCAGACCTTATTTTTCTCTCCTGAGGACATAGCCACAGCTTGCTGTTTCTCCCTTGCTGTGTCCATTGGCTGCTGCCTCTTGCTTATATCGTACAGACAGATATGAGAGTGGTATTAAGCTTCCCGACAAGTAGACAAATATGTGTATGTTGAACCAGACCTATGTCTTTTTTAATAATACATCAAAAAGAAATAGAAGTGTACTGTTTTTACACATTTTCACGCCTATGATTAGCAGAGATAGAGGGAAAGGCACACCTTAAGTGCACTTTGCAGTGTACACTGTAATTTAAAAAGTCATATAGTTGCTTCTTAAGGTGTTTTTTTTGTTATTCCCCACTAATAACTGAACAAATTACACCTAAAAGACACATAAAGACCTTTGTAATGATACAATTCAACTATGAAAAAAGATGGGTTTTCTGCCACTCCCATGCTATTTTTAACAAGATCATTTAAGACAGAAAGACAATACCTCCAATAGAAGAATGTTGGGGTCACACTTGGGGTAGACATGAACCAATGGCCCCTGTCTGTCCTTATCCACTGGGGACATTGTGGTTACATATACCACTGATACCTCTTGTGTTGCTCCGCGCCAGCAACTTCCATTGCAGGAGGCATTATGTTTTCAGGTTTCCCATCCGCATTCTTGTGAACGCGATATCTCAAGAACCCCCGGAGGGAATGTCTTCAAGTTTGGCACACACGTCCACTTGGACTCAAAGATGAACCGATTTGATTTTAGAGGTCAACCTTTCTGGTTATTAAACGTAATAACACAGGAACAGCAGGGGAGACATTTGGTCAGATACTGATTTGGTGACACTAATTTTGAAATTTGTGGTGATTATATAAATCTTCTGTGCCAGGTTGAAGATGCGTGAAGCCTACACGTTTTACCGACAAATACACTTTTGATAAAATTCCTTCAAAATCCTCACCCGGGCCTGAGAAAAACACCCAACCACCCGCCAAATGCAGGTGAATGTCGCTATTGGCAGGTAACACTGTCAATCTACCTGACACATTGGCAGTTAGGCAATGAGAATGGAGTGATTCATTAGGTCTGTTGGTCTTTCACACATTTGAAAGAAGTCTGCCATTTTGTTGGATCTTAGCTAAAAATGTGGCGGCACATTACTGTAGTACAGAGGCCAGCTGAAGCCAACAACCGACAGAAAGAGGAGCATGAGTTAAAGAACAGTAAAAGAAGACGTTTTTCTACAAAGTGGACATTGGCGGCAACGGCATGGTTGGTGAGGGGCTGATTTATGAAAGTCAAATCCTTTTGTAATCAAGACTATATTCTTAAAATTAGAAGCAATTAAGGACCAGGAGTCATCAAAAAGCCACCTACACACGATAAGTTGTAAACTATCACAGACTGCGCTTCTGGAGGAGACCGCTCCAGTCAAGGCTGTGACGTCCATGAAAGCAACAACATCCAAGCCTATTGGATAAAAAAGAGTGTATATTAGCCTTTATTGCATCTTATTTCTACTGCAGTGTACATTGAGAGAGAGAAAATAGAAAAAGCAAGCATCCTGCTTTTCATCTGTCTCACAGCGTCTCCGGCTGCAGCCGTTAAACTTTCCCTCCGCGCTTCTTCTTTCTGTTCTTTATCCTCTCCTCACATTATTCCTGCTGCCCTTGTATTACTGTCAAGGAGCCTTTCACAGGGCGCAGAGAAGGCCACACACACACACACACACACACACACACACACACACACACACACACAGAGGAACATGTGTACAAACGTAGTAATCACACAGGTGTGGACTTATAAAATAATAAAACCATCACACACACACACACAAACAGTCTTTCTCCCCCCCCCCCCCCCCCCCCCCCCCCCCCCCCCACACACACACACACACACACACACACACACACACAAACGTCAGGGTCTCATCCATGCAATTCGACAGGGAGCAGAGGGGTGACGCCTGAATTTGAGCTCAATGTTGCATTCCTTGTTTGTCACCACAGCGACCACCCCATCCCCTTTGGACTCCCCCCTGCCCCCATAGAGAAATTACTCAGAGCTGCACCCCAGCCTCGGAGTCCCAGAGACTTTTTAGTTTAGTTGAACAGTTAAATGAAACCACATTAGAAACACACATAATAACAGCCAAATTAGACCATTACTTTACCATTCGGTAAAGTAACTGCATCTGTCTTCTCCCCGCGTCCAGACGGGTTCGGGGAAGACCTACACCATGGGAACCGGTTTCGACGTCAACATCGAAGAAGACGAGCTGGGTATCATTCCCCGGGCCATCAACCACCTGTTCAGAGGGGTCGAGGAGCGCAGACAGGCAGCCACCGAGCAGGGCAAGCCTGTTCCTGAGTTCAAGATCAACGCACAGTTCCTGGAGGTGCAGAAACACACACAGATCAAAACGTTAAGAAACTAGGGGTTTTGTTTCAAAATAAAGGGGCACTAATCAGCACTGGGTCTGAGCTCTAAACTCAGGACATCCACCAGTCCACTTGGGTTCCATTAATTAGGTGTAGCTAGAGCCTGCTGACGGCAGGAGGTCAAAGGTCAGCAGGGGGGGGTGTTCCAGATGACCCTATGGCCATTAAACTGTCATTAGCCTGTCCCTGTGGGCAGCTCCTGGCTTTATTTTTAACTGCCAACGAGCGGTTGCTAACAGCTGGTAAAGAAGCAGCTGAGGGGGGGGGATAAAGTTTGGGAAATGTAGTAAATTACAGTGCTAAATTATGTAATAAATTACACTGACTATTCATGCAATAATGTGTCTATTAGCTATTATGTGTCTTATCTATTGCATCTTTTATTATACACACTCTCCAGTTATACAACGAGGACGTGCTGGACTTGTTTGACTCGACGCGAGACATTGAGGCCAGAAAGCAACGATCCAACATCAAAATCCACGAGGACGCCAACGGAGGCATCTACACCGTCGGGGTCACCACCCGCACCGTCACCTCTGCGTCTGAGGTCAGCCTTAACACCCAAAAAACTGTTTTCTTCTACACAATCTTCTATCTTTGTCCAGCATTTTTAGCTGTATTAACTAAGGAAAGGCTTTAAAAAAAATGTATCAATGTAATCCCATCCTAATAAACATTTCCTGAAATGGTTTGATACTCCATTATTATTATTATTATTGTTATATTAAAGGTTCAGTTTACTCAAATAAAAAAAAACAACGTCTTGTGCTCTCTATCCATGGTGATACAGTAGTATAGGCTGTATTTTCACGTTTTCGGACATCTACAGTTAGGTTCGAAAGTTTGGGCACCCCAGGTAAATTTGTATTGATGTGCTTAAAGAAGCCAAGAAAAAAATAGAAAAATCTCCAAAAGGCTTCAAATGACTGATTAGACATTCGTATAATATGTCACAAAAAGTTAGATTTTATTTCCATCATTTACACTTTCCAAATAACAAAAACAAAAAAATGGCGTCTGCAAAGTTTGGGCAGCCTGCAGAGTTAATACCTTGTACTGCCCTCTTTGGCATGTATCACATCTTGAAAACGCTTCTTGTAGCCAGCCAAGATGCTTTCAATTCTTGTTTGAGGTATCTTTGCCTATTCTTCCTACCAAAAGTCTTCTAGTTCTTTGAGATTTTTGGGCTGTCTTTCACACACTGCTCTTTTAAAGGTTTATCCATGGATTTTCAATTATGTTGAGTTCAAGAGATTGTGAAGACCATGGCAAAACCTTCAATTTACGTAATCCACCGTGGATTTTGAGGTGTGTTTGGGATTATTATCCATTTGTAGAAGCCATCCTCTCTTTAACTTCAGCTTTTTCACAGGTGGCGTCCAAAATATGCTGAAATTCTATTGAATCCATTTTTCCTTCTAGTCGTGGAACGTTCCCTGTGCCATTGGCACTGATTGATCCCTCCCATTAAATTCTGTGCCCTTTCTTCTCCAAACGTACCTTTGCTCATTCCGGCCGAAAAATTCTATTTTAACATCATCGGTCCACAGAACTTGTTTCAACAATGCATCAGACTTGTCCATATGTTCATTTCAAACGTCAAATGCAGATTTTTGTGGTGAGGACGTAGAATACGTTTTTTTTCTGATGACTCTTCCATGAAGACCATGTTTGTACAAGTATCTCTTTATAGTGGAATGGTGTACCACAGCTCCAGTGTCTGCCAGGTCTTTCTGGATGGATCGTGCAGTCAAACTTGGGTTTGGACTTGCTTTTCTCACAATCCTGCGAGCTGTTCTGTCTGATATTTTTCTTGGTCTTCCAGATCTTGCTTTAACTTCCACTGTTCCTGATGACGGCCATTTCTTAATTACATTCCGAACAGAGGATATTGGCATCTGAAAACGCTTTGCTATCTTCTTGTAGCCTTCTCCTGCTTTGTGAGCGTCAATTATATTCATTTTCAGTTTTCAGACAACTGCTTAGAAGAACACATGGGGCTGATTGTCGGGGCAAGGTCAGATGAGTCGGGGCATTTAAAACCTTAAGCTTGACATCATCTGGTCTTTCCAGACGATGATTGAGAACAATCCATGACACTGTCAGGTCTCAGCTTTCCCAAGGGGGCGGTGCATGCTAGAAACTCTGCAGTGTGGCCAAACTTTTGCAGTCCCCATTTTTTTGTTTTCTGTTATTTTGAAAGTGTAAATGATGGAAATAAAATCTTACTTTTTGTGACATATTATACGGATGTCAAATCTGTCATTTGATTCCTTTTGGAGATATTTTCTTGGCACATTAATACAATTTGTGACCTGGCGTGCCCAAACTTTCAAACCCCACTGTATCTATGTGATTTATCCAAATGGTGGGGGTGAATTGAATTAGTTTTTGCTCACAGCACTGAAAAAAGTGTTTTCTTTTGTTTCCAGATTCTCCTTAACAAATCTCGTTGTCCCATTGACATAATAGACAGCTCCTTTTTTAATATCATTCAAAGACCCTCACCCAAAGATGTCTGTGTGTTTTGTGGTCTTTCCTCCCTCCTTCTCTCCTCTTAACAGATGATTCAGTGTCTGAAGCTGGGCGCTCTGTCTCGCACCACCGCCAGCACTCAGATGAACGCCCAGAGTTCGCGCTCCCACGCCATCTTCACCATCCACCTGTGCCAAGTTCGAGTCTGTTCTCCCGATAACGACGTACGTGCTCGAACACACAGCAGCGGATCTCTGCCGCCACCTGTAACCTGAATGACACCGTCACTTTGCTAGATTGAGATGATCACCACCTGCAATGTCACAATAAAATCCTTCAATTGTAGCACTTGCTGGAAAAGCATATCATCTAATATAAATTATCCATTTGTTCTCTTCCAGGATAATGTAACAGACAACCGGCTAGCTAACAGCTCAGAGATTAACGAGTTTGAGACGCTGACAGCCAAGTTCCACTTTGTGGACCTGGCTGGTTCTGAGAGACTGAAGAGAACTGGTGCAACAGGAGACAGGGCTAAAGAGGGCATCTCCATCAACTGTGGGCTGGTGAGGTAGCAAAGAGCATGTCTGAGTCTGAATTGGATACATTACCTTATATTACATAGTAAAGTGCAGGCATAGGTGATATAGTCATGTACTATGTTTGTGCATGGGATCCATAATGGATTCCATTGGCGTGTGTGATACAAAGCAGTGACTCTGTCATTCTACAATTGCATGTCAACATTTACCAGCGTTGGGCGCCCAGATAGCTCAGTTGGTAGAGCAGGCGCCCATATGAGGGTTACTCCTTGACGCAGCAGGCCCCAAGTGGACTCCAACTTGCGGCCCTTTACTGCGTGTCATTCCCCCCTCTGTTTCCCTTTTCATTTCTTCAGCTGTCCAATCAATAAAGGTCTAAAAATGCCTGAAAGAATAATCATAAAAGTTTATTTTTTGGCACAATAGAGCCCCCAGGTGGCCAAAACATGAACTGCATATTAAATATCTCTCCCGAACATAAGTATGATTATATATTGCTGTACTAAATTACAAGTAATGGTATTGTTTCACTTGCTATTTGACTAAGTCCTGGACTGGTTTTTACCCTCAAATATCCAATCATTAACTTTTGTTGTTTTTTCCTGTCTCACCTTAGCTTGCTCTGGGAAACGTCATCAGCGCTCTGGGAGACAGGAGTAAGCGCTCCACTCACGTGCCTTACAGAGATTCCAAATTGACCCGGCTGTTACAGGACTCGCTAGGCGGCAACAGGTTGGTAAACATCGTGCAAAAATGGATGTATATCTTTGACAATGGATCACAAACCAAGTACAGTATTTTGATGCTGCAAACATTGACGTACCTGAAATCAGTGATTACGTTATGTCCAGATGTGCCATCAGTTTTAACCAGAGAGCAATATTTACATGCACCCTATAGGCAGTTGTGGAATGTAACTAAGTACATTTACTTGTACTGTACTTAAGTAAAAGTTTTTGGTAGTCTTTTCATGCCAATTTCTACTTCTACGCAGCTTTAGTTATTAGTTACTTATCACAAATCAAGATTTGTTGCACACAAAACACATGTAGTTTATAAAACTACCAACACTACACAGGCCTACGCTGAAATGATTAGACTATTAAACACGGTACTGTTAGGATTGTTTCTAAAATGTGAAAATTTTTCTGCATTGATTGCTTTAAGTACATTTCCCTGATGATACTTACATATGTTTTACATTTTCAACAGAGGATTTTTATTTATTTTTACAGTGAAGTATTGTTACTTTTACTTAAGTAATGGATCTGAATACTTTTTCCACCACTGCCTGTAGGTTACATGTTTCCGTCAGTACACCTTACATGGCATTCCTCATCACTAATTACCCTAAAGTAGTACAAAAAGGACTTATTATTATTATTATTATTACTTACAGATTAGTCATTGCAATTGATCACCCTTCTTGTGTGTCCAGTCAAACAGTGATGATCGCCTGTGTCAGTCCGTCGGACCGGGACTTTATGGAGACCTTGAATACTCTTAAGTACGCCAACAGAGCCCGAAACATTAAGAACAAGGTGACGGTGAACCAGGACAGAGCCAGCCAGCAGATCAGCACCCTCAGGACAGAGATAGCGCGACTGCAGATGGAGCTGATGGAGTACAAGACGGTAAGAAGGCAGAAGGAAAGGAGGGAGGATAGAAGAATCTTTAAAAAAATTCAATTAAATTTAACCAGGTAAGCTGTTGAGAACAGGTTCTCATTTGCAACGGCGACCTGGCCGAGAAAACATAAGCATAAGACAACATACGGTTTCACATTCAGTACATTACAAGAATACAGAATACAACAGGCTACACTACGTACAGATTAAGTGGGCATTACAAAGCCGGTGCAAAGTGAAGACAATATACATGAGCAGACAGTCTATAACACTGCTGAGATGTAGTGAGGAGTCAACATACAGTTAGTTCAAGTTAGGGTCTAGTTAGTGATGTAGATTAGTAATAACACAGTAAACATGAATAGACAGTCTATGTAAATGCTGACTGTTGTAGATTAGATAATACTTTATTAATCCGCAATGGGGAAATTCCCTTATTACAGCAGCAGTTTTCTACAGGAAAAAGCTAAACAACAAACATTAAACAAACGTACAACAGTCAAACAACAGACAATGTGCAAAAAGTACTAAATGAATGTAAAGTGGCATGGTATAAAAGATATTGTAAAGTAAAGTGAGGTGGCCATAGTACAAAGAAATATTGCAAAGTAAGTGACATTATTCAATTAAATTGAATATGTAATTAAATAAAATAGCAAAATTAAGTAACCATAATATATATGATGGAATGTGACGTAATGGAAAAATATGAATACAGATAATAAAGGGAAGAGCTGGATATAGAAAATAAGATCAGTGCACATGATATGAGTGGAAAATATATTTTGTTGTATCAATTATCCTGCCTGTTGCTCAGGGGAAGCGTATGGTAGGTGAAGATGGCATTGAGGGCATGAATGACTTGGTCCATGAGAACTCCATGCTGCAAACAGAGAACAACAACCTGAGGGTGCGAGTGAAGGCCATGCAGGAGACCATCGATGCCCAGAGGGCCAGGCTCACACAGATCCTCAGTGACCAGGCCAACCAGGTCCTGGCTAAAGCAGGTGGGCAATAAACTCATGTATACTCCCATAGTGGAGAACTACATTACTTGACTACACTACTTGGCTGTGTGTTCTTAGCCTACAATATAACAACCATGAGACGGCTAGTTTTTTTTGCATATATTCTTGAAAATCACTCTGGATATCAGTACACTCTTGTAAGAAATCAAAAGCGTACACCTATTGTTATAATATAGTTTATTAGAAGTAGTAGTGTTAATGTGGCTAATGCTACTTCCTAACTAATTACTTTAAAATGTACAGAGATGGCAAAAGCACTCCCTTACTGTCCTCAAGTAGGAGTACAGATACTTGCGTTAAAAAATACTCTGGTAAAAGTAGAAGTACTGATTTAAATTCTGTACTCAAGTAAAAGTAACAAAGTACAGGCATGGAAATGTATAAAAGTAAAAGTAGCCTTGCTAATAACAACCAATTTTTATGTAACGCTACCTGGATCACACACATGTAACTAGAGAGCAAGCTGAGAAACTTCAGTGGACATGGAAAAGAAGCTCTTTAAATGCCATTGGCCACATTGTAAATGGATGTCTGCCAATAGGCCTAAAACATCCCATATATGATTGTTGTGACACAGACTGAGACGCCATGTTTAAAAGATTCTGACTGAGTAGCAAGATATGAATTCTATTCTGATTCTGTGAGAATTTGCAGATCCAGTTTCTCTTTTTTAATTTTCCCCTTAACATTTAAAGGAATGTACATGTACTGTATGTGTGTGTGCTCAAATATGGCTTCTGAAAAGAACATAAAGGCTAAAATATGAATTACTAAACAGACAGTAATGAAGATGGCCAGGAGTCATTCTTGATGCCTACTATCTCAAACATCCCTCTCAGATAAGGCCAAGGATGATTGGAAATGTCTTGCTGCTTGTCTGCCCAATCTCTGGGATCTCTGTTTTCTTTATCATCATTTAAATCTAAAGTAACGAGCCAATTTTGTAAAATGTAAGGAGTAGAATGTGCCAATATTCATGTTAAAATGTAAGGAGTAAAAGTATAAAAGTCGGCACAAAAATAAATAGTAAAGTAAAAATATCTGAAAAATCTACTTGAGTACAGTAACAAAGTATTAGTACTTTGTTACTTCCATCTATGAAAATGTATTAAGCTAATAATGTTTTTAGCTACTCAGATTAACATACTGTACATAATTTTTCTCATACACAGTCATTTTGGAACTCTTAATATGTTACCAGATACTTTTTTTTAAATTAGAATGAAATTGTCAGTATTTATCATAATGTTTAATTGTTGGTTGAACACAGAAAGCACAATTAAGTGAATACCACTTAGTTTACTGTTCTAATAAGAGTCTACAGCTATGCTAGCAGCTCTGACTCTGTGGTGCTACAAGCTCAATGCTAATGTCTGTATGCTAACATGCTCACAGCTACAATGTTAAAATGCTGACGTTTAGCAGGTTTGTTTATAGTGTTCACTGTTTTAGTTTAGCATGTTAGCATGATAACAGTTGCACTATAAGCACTAAACACAAAGTACATCTAAGCCTGATGGGGAGAATATTAGTTTTTTACATTACAATTTTGACCTGCTGATGGCACTACATAAAAAGTGACCTGATTCACCAACGCATTTTTTTTTTAAATGGGTGTCACAGAAGTGTTGTAAGAACAAAGATTAGCTTTGTAGGGAAGGTATTGCACGTAACAAAAAAATGTAATTAAACTTCGAAGTCTTCTTGGTCTACATACAAGTCACCATGAATCCATGTAAAAGCTAAAGTCATACCTCTGCTTGTAGGTGAAGGCAGTGAAGAGATCGGGAACATGATTCAGAACTACATCAAAGAGATTGAGGAGCTCAGGTATGGGGTGACCACTTTATTCATTTGTTTTGGTATTTTTCTTCTAATCAGCAGCTATTTCTAACAGTTAAAAACAGTTGTTCATGCTGTGTGACAGTAAGAACTGTTATGTTTCCTACTTGGATTCAGAAGCAGACACTAAGCAAAGGTAGAATCAACTCAGGCAGGTTTATTACGAAAACAAAATGTGCAATAAAATGATAAAAACCCAAGGGGCAGTGGTGGAGAGTGGGCAGACAGATGAATGATGGTGTCTCACACAGGGGGGCCAGGCAAAACCACAGGATATCAGACAAGGGAACACAAAGGGCAGGAAATACTAATCTCACAGAACTATATTTATTATTAGTTATAGGTTTTGTTATTGTTTTTTACATTATCATTATTTTATTATTATAGTTTAGCCGTTGTTACCTCAGAGGTGAACGGATAAACTGGCGAAGACTAAGACGCTGCCGTTGATCAGGTGAGGAGAGCAAGGGAAGCTTAAGAGCCACACACACACACACACACAATCTAGTCAGACATGACAAACAATGACAGACAGAAACAGCAGGGGGGGGAGGAAGTAGAGGGAACAAGATGACTGAGGGGGTGGCACAGCCAGACGATGACAGTAACACTTTCATTTCCCCCCCCCCTCTCAGAGCTAAACTCCTTGAAAGCGAGGCTGTGAACGAGAGCCTCAGGAAGAGTTTGTCCCGGGCCTCCACACGCCCCTCGCTTTACGGCGGCCCCGGCCCTGCCCTACTTGCCCCTGAGAAGGAGGCCAGCGACGTCATTGAGATGGCCAAGAAAAGCCTGGAGAAACTAAAGAAGAAGGAGAGGAAGAAGAAGAAGAGGTATAGTTTATGTCCCTGTTCCCTGCATTAGCACTGCACACCCCGATGTTGCTCTAATGGAAGGAAGGCTGGATTTAGACAAGATGATAGCAACAGCTATTAATGATGATGGCTGTCTGTCGAGGACTGGCACGCTGCAGCACACTGATCCTTGCATTCACAGTGAGGAATTTCATTTGTGATGTGGTCATTTTATTTTTTTAGCAGGATTCTTTAAATCTGTCTTTGTCATCTGCATCTCCATAAGCAGTGTTCCTCATTCAAACACACTGTTTGGGAGAGGCTCTGCACTCGCCCCGCCTTTCTTGCTGCTCTCTCACTTTCTGTTTTTCTCCCATATCCTGTAATATCCCCTCACTTGCCCTAACTTCTGCATCCCGTCTGCCCCTCTCTATCTCCACCTCACCTCGTTACCTCACCATCCACACCTGCCATCCTTTCCTCTGAAGACTGAGGCGATTTGAGGAGAGTCACCACCACGAGGTTGAACATACCAGGTTTGCTACATCCCACCCAGGATTGGGTCAAATCGGAAGCTGGGTCAATTACTAGCAGTGCAAATCATGTCTTTTTGTGCTCAGATTGAAATGCACCAAATAATCAAAATGATTTCAGTTGATTGTTTACATATGTGCCAGCCCAAATCTCCTTTTCTAAGTTCCCTAAAGTGACTAACCTCTTCTGCACCCATAGGTGGTTTACCCTATGAGGGAAGCAGATATTTTAACCTCTTAACCCTCTGTTCTGTCTCTCTTTTCTTCTTCATTGCAAACTGCAAGATGTTAATCTCATCATGAGTGTCCAAACCACACGTGTCAAACTTAAGGCCCGCGGGCCAAAACGGGCCCCTTGCAGAATTTGTTCCAGCCCCATCACAATTTTGCCATGCCAGGTTTTTGTCACTTTTTCATTTTTGTCTTTCTATGATGGCTGAGGAACTTTTTCCTGACTTTTTTAGGGTCAAACAGTCAAAGATATGAAACTTTTTCCTCTGAAATTAACTAAAAACATCATAATAAACAACACATGTCTGGCTTTTGATATAATTCTCTTTTTCCATTGTGGCCCTTACTGAAATTGAGTTTGACAGTCCTGGTCTAAACCTTAAATGGAAGGATGAAAAATGGAGTTGAATTCAAAATATCAGGATTGTTGTCAAAAATAAAATCCTGTTTTTATGATAATGATTTGTAGAATATGGTCAACAAATCTTAGTAGCGTGTGCCGGCCTTCAATATCAGTTTGTAATAATAACTGTTACTGGTATTCACTCAATAATTTTTGTCTTTCACTGTCCCAATAATGTCACACACCATGCAATCACAATGAAATCATTCATTAATCCACTGATTCCACATCTGCTCCTGATCAAGTGTATACTAATTTTCATGTGCACTTTACCCATCTTTGTTGTAATTTGAATTGCTGTTATTTACAAATGGGAGCTGCAGTGTAAGAACTCGGTCTGCAGCTGAGTAACTGTCTTTTCCTCTTTCAGTGTAATCAGAGAGGAAGTGCCGGACAACGAGCACGAGCGGGGCAACGAGGAGGCAGAGGTGGAGAATCACTAGATCAAGCTTTTTAGATTTCTACTTAAAGATCACACGGTTTGTGATTTTACTGTCTTCTTCACACGTACTGTATATACGCGTATATTTCGACAGGAGGTCAGCGACCACGAAGAAGGTGAGGATGCGGATGGAGAGGAGGAGGACTTTGACATGGCGGGAGACGAGACGTCCGACGATTCTGACTCCGACGAACTGGAGGAGAAAGGTAAAATTAGCCGTTGTGTACGGCTTCTTATCTGAAGTCTCGGAAGACAATTGATATGGAAGAGGAGTCAGGATCTGACGATGTGTATTGTGCGCAGAGAACGTCCAGGCCGATCTAGCCAACATCACCTGCGAGATCGCCATCAAGCAGAAGCTGATAGACGAGCTGGAGAACAGCCAGCGGCGTTTGCACACTCTAAAACAGCAGTACGAGCAGAAGCTGGCCATGCTGCACAACAAGATCCGAGACACCCAGCTGGAGAGGGACAAGGTGCTGCATAATATGGGTAAGAGACAAGTTCAAACAGATGCCTGAGTTTAGGGACGGACATTGTAACAGGTCCCTAAACAACTCTCTGAAACAGATAAGATAAGGGAATCTACTCATGTTCAAAGAACAAAACACCAAAAAAGACCAGTGGTGGAAGAAGTATTCAGATCCTTTACTTAAGTACTACTACTTCTGTTACAAGTAAATATCCTGCATTGAAAATGATACTTCAGTAAAAGTATGTAAGTATCATCAGGTAAATGTCCTTTGAGGAATTAAGTAAAGGACCTAATTGACAAAGTGTTTAATTGGCTGATCTGTACTTGTAGGCTGTTATACTTTTGGGTAGTTTAATTTATAATAAAAAAAATGTAATACTTGTGTTTTGCAAAAAATCTGTTTGTAAAGTAACTAGTAAATAAAGCTGTCAGATGAATGTAGTGGAGTAAAAAGTACAACATTTCTGAAATGTAGCGGAGGAGAAGTAGAAAGTGGCATGAAAAGTAAAGAACAAGTAACGGAAATGTGTACTTAAGTACAGTACTTTCATTACATTCCACCACTGCTGAAGACTTAATCGTTTCGTTGTTCATCTTCAGGTTCAGTGGAGACAGGTACGGAGGAGAAGGCCAAGAAGATCAAAGTTGAGTATGAGAGGAAGCTGAGCTCCATGAACAAAGAGCTGCAGAAGCTCCAGTCGGCCCAGAAGGAGCACGCCCGCCTGCTGAAGAACCAGTCGCAGTACGAGAAGCAGCTCAAGAAACTCCAGCTGGATGTGACCGAGATGAAGAAGACCAAGGTAAAGGAATGGGTTGTTTTCCTTTCTAGATTTTTTTACTTTTACACTTGTCATAAACCCAGAACTACAGTTGGTCACGACAAAAACTGGGGAAGCGTCACACGATGCCAACAAAATAATGTATTACAATAAGATATATAAGGTATATTCTATATACTAAATACATTTGATACAAATATAAAAGGAACAACCAAACCATACAAAAACAATTGTAGAGCTTCCGTTGAGCAACCAAGCTTCTCGTCTTGTTTCAGGGCTGAGTTTCTCCTGCTGTTTTGTGTTTATCCACCAGGTGGCGCTGATGCGTCAGATGAAGGAGCAGCAGGAGAGGAACCGAGTCACGGAGTGCAGGAGGAACCGGGAGATCGCCTCTCTGAAGAAAGACCAGCGCAGATCTGAGGTGAGAGAGATGGACACACTCGCAGAGGGCTATACAATTTTAAGTCTATATTTTAACCATAGTCGTATTGCCAAAGTACTTGTGTTTGGTTTATTACACATGAGCAAATACGTAGTCAACGGTGGGGGTTGTGCAAGTATTCGTAATTTTAATTACAATTTCTGCTCCTAATGATCACAAAAACATAATAAACCTTTTGCAACTAAACTGTTAGTTTGTCTTGTGTTTTCAATAACAAAAAAATTAAGGGGCATTTCAAGTGTTTTCACTATTGATATGTTTAAATGTTTCAGATTTTAAGTTTAATAAGTGCAAAATTTTTCCAAAATTCCACTAGTAATCCTTTTCAACATTTGCCAAAATAATCCAGATTATGATTTTTTTCCATAATCGAGCAGCCCTAGTCAAGAGTAGACCCACCTTAACTTGTTTTTATGATACAACCCGTTTACCAACTTCAACTTTCATTTCATCTTGCAGCACCAACTGAAGCAGATGGAGGCCCAAAAAAGACAGCAGGAGTTGATCCTTCGCAGGAAAAATGAAGAGGTGAGACACACAGTCACACAGGGGAGAGTATGGACAATATCAATGGGTTTGCATCCGCTGTTGTTTCCCGCTAATATGCAAAATGTCTCTCTTTTTGTGAACAGGTGACAGCTCTTAGGCGGCAGGTGAGGCCCGTGTCTGGGAAGGTGAGCAGGAAAATCAGCTTACCTGAACCCCTCCAAGAGCCGGCGCACAGAGCCCCCCCAGGAAGGATGAGTACATCCGGAGCGTCTGGAGTCAATGGAGCCAGGTGCGGATTCTGAGCATGTCTGTGTGCGTCGCACAGTTGAGAGTGCATGTTTAAACAGTTTTAAAAGAGCCGTATCTTTCTCCTCAGGAGTTCCCCGGTGCGGATGGGAAGTACCTACCTCAGCAGGACGGCCAGGGCCAAATGGCAGTCACTGGAGAGACGTGTCACTGACATCATCATGCAGAGGATGACCATCTCTAACATGGAGACAGATATGAACAGACTGCTGAAGGTAACGCATGACCTCATTAGATTCAAGATGGGCCGGAAAAATAAAACAATGTAAACTATAGTTCCAAAAACCGAAAGCTTGACAAATGTTTTGTTGTCTTACTATAAATAGCTTTTTTTGTCCCTTATTCTTCTTTTGTTCCTTTCCTTCCTGTCTCCTCTCAATTCCCTTGCCCTAAACCCCGCCACCACTTTAGCAACGGGAGGAGCTGACCAGGCGGAGGGAGCGTGTGTCCAGAAAGAGAGAAAAGATGGCGGTGGAGGGTGCAGACGCCGACCGCTCCCTGGCCTCCCTGAACGAGGAGCTGGAGTCTCTGAGCGCCAATATCGACTATATCAACGACAGCATCGCCGACTGCCAGGCCAACATCATGCAGATGGAGGAGGCCAAGGTGAGGTGGTGGGGAATCCCAGGAATCTCATAGCCTTGGTAGTCATGATGCTTGTGGTTGTAATGCTTAGTAAAGGAAGATAAAGGTGGATAAAAGAGGCGTACAAGGGATCATTGTGCACAGTGATGTGTGTCACTAACTCATTAGCTTTACTTTGCTTGTACTGGACTGTAAAACTCAGTCAAATAAGTGGGAAATAATTGCCCAGTTCAGCACCACTGACCGCCCCTACTAAATGAGCACCAGACATCAAACAGCTTACTTGTTAGAGTAACAATGGCTCAATACAACAAAAACCACAGCCCATTACTACAGCCAAAAGCAGAGGTCCAGCAGCCTAATGATGCACATGAACAGCAGTTAAATTGATAAAATGTCATTACAAATGTGTTATTTGAAGAGCATTTTGTTCTGCATGGCTGCACATATGGCACATCCACTCTGTCAGACACCCATGATTCTCCAGACATACTGTAGTTTTTGATGAACTGTTATTGAGCTTAAAGACTGAGCAATCAGGGTTACAGCAGAATGAAAAGTGGCTTCCAAAATCATGTGGCTGCGGTCACTGGTGCTAAACTGCCTGAGGACTACAGTGTTAGCACTGTTATAATACTGTGTAAGATCATATGTTCAATACCTTTGGGGGCTTTGGATTGTGTTGCTAACTAACAGCTAGTATGAAACAAGTGAGTAACTAAACTAGGGTGCACCATTAAAACTTGAGGAATCAGCTATTAAAGACTTGTAATGTGTAAATTGGAAACATTTATAGTGCTGCTGCCCAATCGAAAGCTTCCTAATACCTGTGTAAATAGGAAGTCCCTGTACCTTTTAGTAGCTGTAGTATAACTTTAAAAAATTACAGTTTTAAAAGACAAATGTAAATAAATTATAAATGTAGCTATATGCATAACAAAATCATGCGTCAGAATTAGTTATACAGTTTACAATGAGAGGGAAATATCTGATTAAGCTAACCTAGTATTGGCCTTTTAGGCTATTAACTAACACTTTTAGTTTGAATTAGCTATATTGTGTTGTGTTATGTATGTGAAATGTAATTTAAAACCATATATGTTGTATGTGTTTTATGTCGTTTATAAAAGCATTTTAATCAAATGTCATGCCCGTAGTGTCATACGTATTCCCACAACTTATTTTACTCAACAATCTAGTTGAGCAAATGCAAGCAAGCTAAGGTTAGCTTTGCAAGTAGTTTTAGTTAGCTACGCAACACCTGGCAGTTGGGTGTGAGTATTTATAAACCTTTGTAGTCATGGTTCTATTAGAACTATCTTTGGAGGTGCTGGTAGGCAGTTTTTGTTATATTTGGAAAGAGCCAGGCCAGTTATTTCCCCTTTTTTCCAGTCTTTGTGATAAGCTAAGCTAAGCTAATTTACCGGCTGCTGGTGGTAGCCTTTTATTTAACAGACAGATATAGTATGTACAGAAGAGTAGTAGCAATATTTTTGTCTAACTCCAAGTAAGAAAGCGAGTAAGTGTATTTCACAAGATAAACTATGGTCAAATAAATTAGGACTGACTGACTTTTTATTTTTTACAATGAATGTGCTTTTTTTTGGCTACAGGAGGAAGGAGACACAGTGGATGTTACTGCGGTGATCAGCTCCTGTAATTTATCAGAAGCGCGCTTCCTTCTGGATCATTTCATGACAATGGCCATCAGTAAGGTACCTCGCTTACTTGCTTAATGTTATTTCAGTCTTAATGTCATCAGTGTGTCTTTGTTTGTGTGTCTTTGACAACAGGCAAATTTGTGTTTTTGTGGAAGAAACTTATTTTACCTGATAAACCCTTTGCTGTTACCTTTATTAAGACTGCTAGCTTTAAGATTGATCATGACACCCCACCCCAGCAAGTTAATCAAGCGATACCCATATATACTCATATATAATATGATATATGGACTGTATGAATTTCATTGCATTGTGATTACTTGTTTATACCGGTGTTTGTTGTGGCAACTTGCATATAATTTGTCTGTTTGTCTTGATCTTGCTTTCGTAGTCATGGTTCCATTATAAGATTAAATTGAATAAGACTTTAAATGGAACAACTTGATTAAATTAGGCTTAAATTAAATTAGATACGATTAGATTTGATGAAACCTAATTGGTCCAGTAAGGAAATGCAATCAACGCTGAGGCAACAAGAACAAGACAAATAGAACACATTAAGGAGTGGAAGTAATTACAAAGGTAAAGATACAGAGAGAGACTACATTAGGTTGGCCTGTTGAGAGATAACAAACAGTAAAAAATAATGTACGACTGTGTCTCCAGTGATAACCCGTCTACTATGCCATCATGTGTTAGGGCCTGCAGGCGGCTCAGAAGGATTCCCAGCTGAAGGTGATGGAGGGCCGGTTGAAGCAGACGGAGATCAACAGCGCCACCCAGAACCAGCTGCTGTTCCACATGCTGAAGGAGAAAGCAGAAATCAACCCGGAGCTGGACGCTCTGTTGGGCAGTGCTCTGCAAGGTGGGAAACAACAACACATCCATACCGGTCCGAGCATGTCAATCACAATCACTTTTTTTCTTGCTGCATTTTATTTTGTAGGCCTCACTTCTTTGTAGATGTGAGAAACAACTGATGCTTGAAATGCAAAAATCAAGGCCTGTAAAATAAAGACCAGCACTTTTTTCATCTTTGGGTTTGATTTTGATTTGATTTGTTTTCTCTGTTGTGTTGGTGTGAATTCAGAGTTAGGTTACCTGTCACCAGGTGAGTACGGGTTGAATAGCAATGTGTTTGAGAGAGCATGGGACATGCACACTACAAGATTTCCTCAACATTTTACCTCTAATTAAAGTCATACAATACATGCAAGCAAACTAAAAAATGTAATCAAATTTATGTTTAGAGCCTTTTTTGTCATGAACTTTTTTATTTTTTTTATATTCAGAAAACATAGCATTCGCAAAGAGTTACAAACAACACACTGGGACATAGGAATGTGGCCCAGGGATTCAGAGCCTTTTTTAAGCTTTGGTCCCATGAGTACATTAAATCTTTAAGTGATGTAACAGCGCATTGTATGGCTCTTTCTCTTTTACATAAAAAAATATATTTAAAGACTAGGGATGTATACACAAAATACATTTCAAGTAAGTTCACAATAGTTTTTACGATTTTAGATTTAAAAATACTTTATTCATCCTACAGTGGGGAAATTCTCTTGTTACAGCAGCATTTTCTACAATAAAAGCAAAACAAACAAACAAGTAAACACACAAACAAACATGTAAACAACAGACATTGAGCAGTCAAATAAAGGTATTGTAAAGTGCAGTTGCCATAGTACAAATAACAATATTGCAGTGTAAGTAAGTGACGTTAAAATTAAATTGAATATGTAATTAAATAACATAGCAAAAGTAAGTAACCATAAAATGAATTATAGTTACCTGCGACCATAAATAATATTGAAAAAGTAATGTGTACTTGTAATGGAAAAATATAAATACAGATAATAATAGTTAGTTAGTTAAAACAAATCCCACATCAAAATTACTGCATAAATAGAGGTCTAGAGTCAAACAAGGGAAATTGTAAAATTTATATCTCAACCGGTTGTAGTCTTTAACTACTTTTACTTGAACTATTTTTAACCGATTCACAATCATTAAATCCCTACTAAAGACCCAAGGTTACTGTCTGACCTTTATTTTTTTATACTTGATGCATTAATGTGCTCATGATAACTATATTTCTAACCTAGATTCAGAAATCTTGTAGCGTGCAAAAACCCGCCCCCATTTAAACACTAACCCAGTTGAAATAACTCTGCCATGTGCATGGTGTGTTGTGTTAAGTTTCCCCTGTTTCCCTGCTAGCACGTCCCTATCACTCGGGTCACTAATTCTAAGCAGCAGTAAAACATTCACGCTGCTGCAGGACTCAGAATTTACAGAACTGTGTACATAGCAGTCTTGTGTGTGTGTGTGTGTGTGTGTGTGTGTGTGTCTTTCTGTGTTTGTGTCCACCTGTCTCTCTGATGCTTTCTCCATTCGTCCTTTACACGGGATGAATACTCCCAACACCTTAGCTTCTAGTAACACTAATGTCCCCCAATTGTCGCCCTTTATGTAAAACTAAACCCAGTGGCCCCTGAGCTGCGGCAGCCGTAAAATCATTGGCGTGTTTTTACCTATATTTACGTATATTTACCTTACTTCAAAATACAATTTGGGAACCCAATTGAGAAATCCTATTTTTCACAGAGAATGGAGATGACAGCAGTAGTGACGAGTCCACCCCCAGTCCAGCTGCAGAGGGCAGGTAAATACAGAAACACATATTCCTTTATTTCATATCAGCAATTCAACAGCACTTATTTTTACCTTGATACTGTTGTACGTATATTATATAAATGCAGAAAATTTGAATTTATGTTTTCATGTGCAATTGATGACTTTAATTATGGCCAGTGTTGGGGAGTAACTAGTAAAAATGTTTCGTAAAACTTTAAAAAACAACTTTATAATTTTGTGGGCATTTTTAGGCCATTATTGGGTTGGAATGACATGTAGCAAAACGCCACATGTCAGAGTCGAACCTGCGGCCGCTGCGTCAAGGAGGGAACCCCTATATATGTTTGCCTGCTCTACCAATTGAGCTAACCTGGCCAAAAGCTTTGCATAATCTAATTACAAAATAAAAGGTACCTGTAATCCGTTACAGTTACTTGGGAAAAAGTGTAACGAAATAACTTACCTTTGAAAACAATTACATTGGGGGTTAAATCTGAATGTTTTCTGGAAAAAGCTAAGCTTTATGTCGAATAGTATAAGTTTGGTTGCTTTGCGATCTTTTTTTGACATTTCCAGCCACAGCTGTTTAGTAAAGTGTGATGCTATTCTGATGCTTTTAATGGGTTCTGCTGGTTGAATTTGCTCATCTTGACAGTTAAATTGCCTTGCAATCTGTCTGAGAGTCGCCACTATGGCGACGGATAAGAACACGTCCCAGTGCTGGGAATGTAAAAAAAAAAAAACAGTTCATAAAATAATCTGAAATAAATTCAAACATAACCGTGAAATGTAAAGGATGTTTGCCAGCGGTCAAAATGCCATCAACATCGAAAATGTCAATTTTGTTCATAATCTTAATTCATGTGTTGAAGGATTTTAAAAGGAGTTCGGCAGTAGTCAGAGGTGAAAACATTTGTAATTCAGAAAAGCAATCAAAAGGTATCAAGTTACATTACTTTGAAGTGATTGTAATAGTTACACTACTGTTACACTTTAAATAGGGTAACTTGTCATCCGTTACCTATTACATCTCCTAAGTTAACCTTCCAACACTGATTATGGCTGCACTCTATTTAGCCGTGACGCTTCCAGGCTCACCAACCTGGCTTTCTGGGACACTCAAATTAAACGAGCCATCGTTAATGTTATTAATTACACCTTTGCTTTCCCCGCTACGACTAGTCAGCATGTCTGCTGCACAGAAAGAGCTTTAAAGTCCAAGCAGTGTGTTTTGATTCCACAGCACACAGGTGTTCTGAATTCTGGCTAATTAGGCCGCTGCTAAGTCCTGTGGAGAGGCCCAATTAGGCCGCATAATTGTGTGTTTGTGTATGTGTGTGTGTCTGTGTCTGTGTGTGTCTGTCTTTCTAAAAGCATAGGTGGAATTTACAGGGGGGATGGGGGTTACAACCCTCTCCCCCACCCAATTATGCCCAGTAAAACCTATAACCTAAAAAATATTTGCGACATAACTTGATGCAGAAAGGGCCCAAATGGCAGAAAAATTTACCAGGATGCAGGTAATGAAGTGTTTGATATTCAAAAAAATAAATTTAAATCTAAATTTCAATATGCTCAAAAGTGGAGATCTCAACCCACCCAATGTTGAACCTAAAGTCACACCCTTGGCTGAAAGCAATGGGTGTGACACAATATAATACACAGATATTGTATATGTTTTAAAGTATCTTGTTTTGATAGAAACCGTTTTTAGTGTCTTACATAATTCCCATCTTCTTAATACATTACTTATTTTACTTAGAACTAGTATATGTACGGGTGAGAAAAGAACTGTATGTATTTACATTTTACATCTCTTAGTTTTTGAGCCATGTAAATGCAACGTCTCTCAAAACAGCTAATTTTGTAAAGACAGAATTGTAATCAGTTTGGTGGTTCTTTCATGTACACCACAATCAGGTCAACATTTCAAGTTGTCCAGTATTTAGAATTATTACCAAAGATTTGCAGCAACTTCAGCTCTTATTTCTCAACATGGTACACATCATACCTGCTTAACATGAGAATGTTAGTGATTGAAAATCCCTCCCTTTGTTTCAGCACGCTGGCATCAGATCTAATGAAGTTATGTGGGGAATCCAGACCGAGAAGCAAGGTATACTGTACTGTGAATGGTACGGAGCCCCCCTAAAACTAAACCGTGCTCACCGAACACAAATCTATTCCTTGGTTTCATAAACTGTATGCACGGATTCCTAATCTGTGCTCTCAGTTTTTATAAACGAGAGCAAAGATATTCACAGATTCACACTTCCGGGATCAGTCACTCTAATCCATTACTCGCAAAATTATATTAAATCACAAATGGCGCATCTTTCATAACGAAGTAAGGTTAACAATGAGCTGCATATTCATTTTTAACAAAACGATCCGTCCTCCAACTTGGAGAAATAACATTGGTCTTTAGTAGCAGCCTGCGGTGCTTAGGGACCGTCTAGAAACTACAACACCGACACAAAAATATGAAATAATTAAATCATTAAATAAGGTTAGGGTTAATCTCCAAACTTATTTTTTTAAGTAACTTCTGTAGTACAACTAGAAGAAGAAAATTTATAATTGAGGTATGTTTGGAGACATTACCTTATTTAATCATTAAATGAATTCAATTTTTGTGTCGGTGTAGTTTATAGACGGTTCCTAAGCACCACCGGCTGCTCCTAGGTCGGAGGACCTTACTACGTTAGGAAAGATGCATCATCTGTGATTTAATATCATTTTGCAATAGAGTAATTGATCCCAGAAGTTTGTATCTGTGACTATCTTTCTAACGTTGCTGACATTTATAAAACAGAGAGCACAGATTATTAATCTGTGCATATAGTTTATTATACTGAGGGAATAGATTTGTATTATGTACGGTTTAGGTTTTTGACCCCAGGGGGGCTCCGTAGAATGGCAATGTTATGTACTGTAAAAAAGTTTCCATGTCCGATATAATGTAGACAGTCAATTGACTTATTTTCCTTCATACAACTTCAACTTTTCTCGTCCCACAGTAGTTATTTTTAGGACTGGGAACAATTACTAACTGGTCCATTGACTTGTGAGTCGACAGAATATTGAGCCAAACAATTTTGGTCCCTCAGGCTCGGAGACGAACCACCACCCAGATGGAGCTGCTGTATGCTGGCAGTGGGGATCCGTCTTGTGAATCTCCCACTGGAGACTTCTCTGTCCCTCTACTGCCGCTCTCAGAGCGCCTCGAAGGCTCGGCAGACATGCAGGGCGACGCGCTTGGTCAAACCCCTGACCGAGAGCAAACTGTTTCCCCATCTGCTCTGTCTGCCAGGCCAGTTGGCATGTAAGTGTTGGGGACAACATTTCTCAGCGGTAGACCGACCCAAGTTATTTCGCTCTGTCTGAAATGTTGAATATTTATTAAAAGTGGGTGGATCATTATCGTAAGTAATCATTCAGTCCTGTGTAAAGTATTGAAGACCCTCCTGGAGTGTTATTCAGTACTGTACTGAAGTACAAAATGACTCCTGTCACCTTTACTGTCGGCAGTTCTGGATCAAGGTCTCCTACAGGGACTGAGAGGAGGCTGCTGGAGCGTTCGCCGCTCAGCCGAAGGAAGGTGCAAGAGAAAGGAGCCACGGCGACACACATCCCAGCACCCACACACACACACACACTTGCGCTTAACACAGCAGAAGCTAAAGCGAAAGGCAGTGACCACAAATCAATGTAAGTGAGAACAGGCGTCAATAGCAATGTTTCTCTTTAACGCTGAAAATATCCTTTCAGCTGTGTTAGTGTTAATATTCAAAGCTCCCATGAAAGACAGTCAACGATTTTGGAATGTGCAGCTTGTGCAGCTGAAGTTTTACTTCATGTTACTTTGTTTTCTCGTTCAGGTTGGAGGACGCATCTGTATTTGAAGGCCATAGGTAATGTTCATGTCTTAAAGGTCCCATATTGTAAAAGGTGTCTTTTTTTTATTATAAAGTAGGTTGTGGTGCTACACAAATTCTGTGAAAGTATTCAAATGCTCAATCCACAGAGAAATGCACACAGCGGGAATTTGGAAACTGTGCCTTTAAACAAGTTGTCGGGACTTTTGGACCGTTGTGATGTCACAACTATACAATATATAGATAGAAAGAGACGCTATAGTGTTGTTACAGTCATTCCCCGGCTGCAATGACGGTGAAGAGATTTCGAGAGCAGACATGCGAAAGACCCAGAAACGCTGACCAATCAGAGCCAATTGGGCTTTTTTGCAATGGGGGCTTAAAGAGACAGGCGCTAAAATGGAGCGTTTCAGACAGAGGATATGAAAATAAAAGCACGTAAAGCATTAAAGCATGTAAACAGGTTCTAGTATAATCCCAAAAATTAAAGTATGGCCCTAAAAATGAGCATGATATAGGACTGAAAATCCATTGAGCTTCTTCTTTTTAAATATAAAAAGTAAAGGTATCTCTGTTATAAACTCTGTTATTTGTATGTATTACATCCACTGTAGTAGCACTAGTCACTTGGTATAGCTTTCATCATGTCATGTGTATTGTAGAGGTGTGATCAACCCTGTAATGGCCCCAAAGAACAACCGTGGGGCCAAACTTCAGTGTGTCTACGTAGCCGAGGGGCACACCAAACCTGTTCTCTGCGTAGATGCCACAGATGATCTGCTCTTCACAGGATCCAAAGGTCAAAAACAGAATTGTTTGCAACGCAGGAAACACATTGCTTTCTTCTTTCTTTTGGGTCTGTTCTCTAACATGTGTTTCATGTTTTCAGACCGTACATGTAAAGTCTGGAACTTGGTGACAGGTCAGGAGATCATGTCTCTTGCAGATCATCCCAGCAGTGTCGTCTCAGTCAGGTACTAGTATGCAGCAATAGTACAAGCTAAATAGCAGTAATGGTACATGGAGTGCTGTTGATGAATTATTTTGTCTGTTTTCCCCGAAGGTATACTTCTAGTCTCGTCTTTACTGTTTCCACCGCTTACATCAAAGTGTGGGACATACGAGACTCCGCCAAGTGTATCCGCACACTCACGTAAGTTTATTTATTTCTCTGTTATCACATTGTCTCTGTTTAATTCCCTAATTAAATATGGATTTTGCCCTGTTTTTGTGGATGTCAGGTCATCAGGCCAGGTGGGTTCAGGGGATATCTGTTCCTCTGTCAGGAGTTTATCCATCCCACCGGGTGAGAGTCAGATCAACCAGATCGCTCTCAACCCTTCTGGCACCTTCCTTTATGCTGCCGCTGGCAATGCTGTGCGCATGTGGGACCTCCGCAAGTAAGTCAAAACACATATAAGGGTTGAAGCTGTACAAAGCATTTAACAGACAGAAACACAGAAGAGATTGAATCGTCTTTTCTTTCCTTTCTTTCTTTAGGTTTGTGTCCACGGGGAAGCTGACTGGCCATTTGGGACCTGTCATGTGTCTGACTGTTGACAAATTAGGTAATGGACAAGACGTAGTCCTCACTGGCTCCAAAGACCATCATATTAAAGTAAGAGACACTTGCCTGTTAATGCATTCCCATTTTTCTCTGTGTGTCCAATAAACCAAACAAGGATTTGATGCATGGTGGGCATATCTGTGTTTGTTTTTCCAGATGTTTGAGGTGGCAGAAGGTGCTCAGGGCAGCATCAGCTCTAGCCAAACGTTTGATCCTGCTCATCAGGACGGTGTGGAGTCTCTGACCGTGCACGGAGATGTTTTCTACAGCGGCTCCAGAGACTACTACATCAAGAAATGGGACTTAGGCAGTAAACAGCTGCTACAGGTACGCTGACACCAGAGCAGCATAGTGGAGCCAGAAGATTTTTTCCCTCCATATTTCAACTCACATGAGCTGATAAGAAACTGAGTAACTCAAACTGAATAATCTGAGATACAAAACAAACTCTGCACAAACTAACTGGCTGTCGTTTCCTCTGTTAGCAGTCTGTCAGTGCCCAGGCAGACTGGGTTAGCGCTCTGGGCGTTGTGCCAGGCTCCCCGGTGCTGCTTAGCGGCTGCAGAGGAGGGCTGCTGCGCCTCTGGCACGCCGACTCGCTAGCACCCCTCGGTGAGGTCCGGGGACACGATAGTCCCATCAACGGCCTTGCAACCAACAGCAGCCAACTGTTCACTGCCTCAGAGTGAGTCACAAAACATGCTCATTTCAATTGTTGTGCTTTTTCCCATTACTGACAAGTGTACAGTGATTTGACTCTTATCAAACATACTGAATCGTAAAAACAGTATTTACAAGCCAGTAGTGCTAATCATTACCTGTTTTAAGTTAACCTTTGTGTGTGTGTGTGTGTGTGTGTGTGTGTGTGTGTGTGTGTGTGTGTGTGTGTGTGTGTGTGTGTGTGTGTGTGTGTGTGTGTGTGTGTGTGTGTGTGGTTGGCAGTGACCGCACAGTGAAGATTTGGGAAGCCAAAGGATCTCTGGAGGAAGGAGTCCACTGACACCCGCATCCTCAGCATCACAGAATGGAACTGAAATTAAGGATCGTCTGCTGACCTTTACCCAATCAAAAACTAGAAATCAACCATGACTTGATGAATTGTTGAATGGGAGCCCAAAGGAGTGCTGGGTACCTGAAAGTGTGGGTCCCAGTTTTCAAAAGAATTCTACTGATCCTTCAAAGATGCTGCACAGGGATCAGTTTCAGGGAAGTCTAATTAGATGCGACACTCTTTCAAGCTGAGTGTGTTTACTGATATTTTACGTCAAAACACATCACAATGGAGCCTCTTAAGCCTCCTGTAGAGCTCCAGGGACTACATAAGAGCCGCGGTGAACAGCATTTTAATCGGGCTGAGAGTCTCTCTCCTGTGCTTTCTACATTCCTCTCCCCACTTCAGCACTAGACAACATGAAAACCTTCCAAAGTGAATTTTGCCGGAGCTCCTGAGAAAAAAAAACACACAAAACGGGTTTTGGTAAAATACTTTGCTTCCTCGCACTAATTGCTGATTGCTGAAAGAGACTGTGTCCCAAGACAAGACATGGAGATCTCCTCCTGATCACCAGCAGTCTATCCTGTGTGATGTGTGTTTGCGTGTGTGTGTATGTGTGATTTCTGTAAGAAAGGACCAAATACATACTGAAACTGCACATGGTGTTATTCTTCAGCTGTTACTGCCAAACCCTGTAGTGCAGTGAATATCAACCTTTTTGAGTCGCGGCCCATCAGAATAATCCGATTGGTGTTCCAGGATGTCCTGATGTAGAAATTAAACACTAAATATAACACATGAAAGGTACTCAACTCACACAGTAATGTAGAAACCATTTTTAATTTAACCATTATGATTATGTATTTTGTCCCATACAACCATTAAGCAGCCCCAGGAAATGATCTTGTGTCCCCCAGGTTGAGAATAACTGCTCTAGTGGATCACGAGAGGCCTCTAAATAAAACCTACTGCGCTCCTTTGACAGGGTCCTTACACATTTTCCAGTTTTAATTTCTGTATTTATTCTGGTGATTTAGTTAGTGTTAAGTCAATGGTTATTAAATCCACTGCTGGCCGATATTAAGTCTCTATAGAACTGTGTGTATCATGGCTGAATGACAGTATTCCTACATACTCGTATTACCAAAGCAGAGAGCAGTAACTACAGAAAGTTGGATAAAGTTAGCTTGAAGTTCGCATGCAGCAAACTGTTTCTTTTAGCTTTCTTGTCCATTGACACAGATGACCTAGTCCACTTAATTAATCTATGATTCAGTTCATTTGAAAATGTGATTAAGTGTTAGCTTTACCACATAAAATCATGTCAAATGTCTTTAGTTTTGGAGGCTGAGACAAGAGTCATAGATACCTAACTAGCTAAGAGGCTAGTTAGCGTTTAGCCAGATAAGTTTAACTGGTGTTTTCTTGCTTTCTCCAGTATGATCAGATTTAGCTGCTGCCTTAGTAATTTGGTACAATAAACTCAATTGCTATGATGTTAAAGATTTTCAAAAGCTGATTTTAAATGCGGGGAAACACATGGGAAAATATGGGTGAATTTGCATACATCAGCTAGCTAGCGTGGACTCAGGTTGTTTTTTTGTGATTTCTAGGGCATAATGATTTTGTAGCTGGTTAAACAGAATTCAAGTAGTCAAATTGTGGTGTTAACTCAGTTTTGACCCATGTAGCGTCTGCAGTTTTGCTTTGTCAGGCAGCATAGTAAGTCTGAGCTTTCCAAGAAAATCCTACAGTTATCCTACAGTTAAACCCTGCTTGTATCTGTAAATCAACCCAGGCAGAGTAGCTGTTACATCCAGATTCAAATAGAACAATGTTGATCCAAACTAACAACAGCTTCAGTATATCAGTCAGCGATTTGCTCAGAAGTAGCAGCTGGGATTCTGGTTTCAGTATTGATTCCTTTAGGCATTTGTAGCCTTAAATGGTGTTTTAGTTTCCTCTGTTCATGAAAGCATGCTCCCCTCTGGCAAGGAAACATTTTCTTACTTCTTTTTTTGATTTGATTTTGATTCTTCAAATGAAAAGGTTACTCACTGAGTGTTCACTTTCTCTAACCTTTAGTAGCAGTGCAACACTTTTATTGCTGCAGTACGACTCATCTGATGGAATTAAGCACCTTGTAATTTCTAATTCATGTGACATGACATGTACTTTGTGAAACCATCTACTGCTAAAAGACGTGTGTGTATGTGTGTGTGTTTTTAAATCCAAATGATGCATTAAGTTCTCATTCTGTTCTCCATGCACAGTACTGTTCACTTCTGCTGTCGTAGTGTATGTAAACTGCACACATGCTGCAGTTAACCATAAACATCATTCAATCTTTTAAATGTGAGGTCAACAACGCTACTATTTATTAATTGTTTCATTGAGTTTACATTTTTGCTGTTGTGTCTTCCTTAACGATCAGAGATTTTGAACTCATTTTCATCTAATGCCTGACAATGGATTGCACAAAATATATGGGATTAAATTCTGAATAATCAGAAGTGTATTATCAGTGCCTATATAAAAAATTCTGAACTTCTGGTAGTGACTGTAGAATCACTACATGATGAAGGCAGACTGTCCCTTATTACAAATGTCAGGAGTATCCTTTCAATTTATTGAGAAACACTTGCTGCTGTGGTTTGGATATTGGAGGTACGTTAGCATTAGCAATGCTAAAGTCAATGGGACTAAAATGATTGCACTGAAAACATCTAATTTATCGGTTATATGGAGTTGAAGAGATTTGTTACAGAAACAGGTTTTCAGTCCCGTTGACCTGTACTTGGAATATCCCCCCCCCCCAAAAAAAATAAAAAATATCAGCTGTAAATATTCCAAATTCATAATGAATCAAATCAAAAATCCTAATTAATCTAATTGTGGCATCTTATTTTGAAATTTGACTGTGAATCTGCCCATGTGTAAATATGTGATTTTTTTTTTTCTCTTCCTGCTGATTCTCTTGTGCACAATTTCAAGTGATTGAAATATCATGTGCAGTGTGAAAATACATTTTAAAATAAAGAAAATGTTTTACAAGTGTTACGTCTCTATATTTTGCATTTTTTATTACCATGTATTAATACTTCATGACCACATGGTGGTAGTACTGTATAATGACCTGATGAACTGGGTAATTCTGGCAACATTTGTTTTTGTGAGCGTTGTGTTTTCCTGGCAAATATTTAAATGAAGCAGTCTGATCATATGACATGGTCAATGAAAACAGCTGCAGCTGGTCTGTTTCACATTTTCTTATTTTAATCTGTTTTATTTGTGTTTGTGGCTCAGTGGTTACCTCTAAGCATCCCCCAAATGTGGTTTGATAATGAAGGAAAATCATAACAAAAGCCTCACTGTGGATACATAATACAGTATATAATAACTCAAAAGTATTTACATAATTTCTGGATCTTTTCTGCCCTGAGTAAATCATTTATCTTGTTTCATTCCTCCTTTTAATTATAACTTCAGGCAGAAACATTGTACTCTGTGACTTACTCCAGTGAAGTAAACACCAACAGACATAGGTAAAAAAGGGGTAAGAAACTCCCCCAGAAGACACAAATTAATGTGAACAATGATGGAAGGCTCAATATTCAATGTTCAGCTGTTCTGAGAGCAGCAGACTGTTAATTGGCCTCTCAGGATTGGAGCTTTGATCTGTGTGCAGTGTTAAAATTCCACTTTATTCTAATGTACTTTATACCATTCTAACAAGTGCTTTTGGATGGCATAACACACCCTTACGATGCATCTCTCAACCTGATTAAGTGAACTTATTTCTTTTTTCTGCAGGAAACTGATTATTTCTTATTTTGATAAGTGTTATTGACTTGCATGAATGTCATCATGTCAACATTGCCAGCTTGGAAATTAAATTGCCATGTTGTCTTTAATACCCATATGATTTAAAGTCCCAGCCAGTGCATATAATATAATAGAGCTAGCATGCCAACTCAACATTTAGTTTTTTTTTGTAGTTATGTGTTAGGTGACTTAGGTTTACTTATTATCTATTTAAGTACTTTAAAACGTTAATATATTGTTAAATTTAAATAATTTTCTGTTTAAAAAAACTCTATAAAAGAGCCTTGCTTTGATGTCATTTTTCAGTTTTTTAAGAATCAGAATCGTTTTAAAAGTACCGGTTTGGCATCGTCATCGTGAAAATCCACACAATAGCCAACCCTACTTGCACTAAAGTTAAAGATTTAACTTGTTAATGTGACAAATCGAATCCTGGCACATTAGTTTACGAACCCGATGATCAAGTTCTACCACAAATCAATCAATCAATGATTTCTCAGACAGAAAGTGTGGGCCGAGAGTTCCACTTTCACTTTAACTGTAGCATAATCTATGATCAGTTCAGATAATATATCCTCTTCTAATCTGTTCAGTGAACACATTGATTGGTAATGTGTGTCTGCTTACTCCGGATGCTCTTGTTTCACAGATTAATCCGTCTGAGTAATGGGATTTGTACAGCTGTATGTGCTTTTTATTTACTGAGGGATTCAAATCAATACAGTTCATTTCTATGTGAATCGGCCTTGGATGAGATTTAGCCGTGTGTGTGTGTGTGTGTGTGTGTGTTTGCCAAGCTCCCTTCAATATTGGTGCCAAAAAATTAGATGAAATGCTGAAAGAAAGCATGCATTCGTCAAATATATAATGATGTACTCTATGCTTTGAACCATCTTTTCAGTATTGTATTCCCATTATTTTTCGGCCTTTAGTTGGTGCGTTAGAAACTTTTACTGAGCATTGCATTGTTTTTCCCTTTGGTAAAATCATGAAATTCATATGGGCATCATTAGGAGCGAGCATTTTTTTTTTCTGATATTCAGAATCTATTTGCTTCAACCTGCTGTGCAAAAAACACACTTAATTAGCATTTCTTTGACAGTCATAGGGAAACACACTCAAAGACAGAATTTGTGGGAGAAGACATGGCTGAGGCAGGAACAGAAACAAGGAAAATGGATATAGATAAGGTGTGGGGGGAAAACGGGCCGAGACAACCAAGTGGCAGTTAAAGAATTTTTTTCTGAGAGGGAAATGAGGCTCAGGAGGACAGGGTCAATATTCACCAACCCGGCTCCTATCTCTGAGCGTCCAAAGAGTGAATCCTCCGGCTAAAAATACCAGCGCTGCTGCTTTATGACCGGGACTGATGAGCCGTGATACTGCTGCTTGGTCTCTTAATGCTGCTGCAAAAATCAACCTTGTCCCTTCTCAGCGGATCTCAGTTATCAGGCAAAACAGATGGGGAAGAACAACATTTTTAATGTATCGGTAAAAGCATTTTAGCATGAAATTAGTGGGCAGTGCCTTTGAAGAAATTTCATTTACTGAATCAGGTTGAGTTTTTCTGTCTCAACTTAGAGAGAAGAGATGGAGGTGGAGATCGACACCAAGCAGTGAACGGGTGGGAAATGACAGGGAGAGACGTTAGCTGATAGTGACAGCCATGGTGAGAGGGTCAAGTGTGTGCTCTTGTATATATTTGACAGAAGGAAGCTCTCCACATTGAATAATCGCTGTGAAAATGCAGGGATTTCAAGTGGCTACGTGACTATTAAAGCAGACGAGCTCTCCAGTTGAACTCTGTGTAGTGCAGAGTAAATGAGAACATGAGAGCTCCTAACTACCTGGGACTTCAACACAACAGGGAATTTAGTTGTGGCTAAGCAGAGAGGGAAAGATAGGACATTTGTTTCTTCACCATGCTGTCACAAGTATTGTTGCAAGTCAGATCTGGCTAAATGTTCTCTAAATTAGACCAATCTAGTAGCTAGGTCAAGGACATATCTGTAACTTACAGTATATGACCGAGATCTTAAGTCACACATTAGCGGCACAGATCTAGGGATGGCGATGCTGTCGATCCACCACTTTGCTCCAGATTAAAATGTCTTGACTATTGAATAAACTGCCGTGACATTTTGTAGATGTCCAATCATTCATGATCAAAATATCCAAGGCAAACACATTCCCACCTGCCTCAACTGTAGGCTATACTTTCTGTGTGGTTCAAATTAGCAAGTGTTAGCGTGCTAACACGCTAAACTAAGATGGTGGACATGGTAAAATGCCCTGCTAAACATTAGCATGTTAGCTGTTTCAATGTTAGCACGTTGACATAACTTATAAGCATTTAGCTCGACATATTTCACACCATTTTTGTCGAGCTAGGTGTCCAAAAGAAGCGTGCGCCTATATATGACACTTCTTTGCTGCATTTTCCCAGTTTGGGATGGTTGGGAGGATTTTTCTCTAGCTTCTACAACAGCATTATCAAATGAGAGCCAACACTAGCTTTAAATCCTAAGGTTGGTTAAACTGGGGAAAAAATGATCTAAAAAAGAAAGCTAAATTTAGTTTTTTTTCTCCACCAGATCGCTTTATCATTTTTTGCAAAACGTCCAAAGTAAAACGCACTGATGATCAACATAGTGGTAACAGTATTTTCTCAATTAAAACATACATTTTTAAACATAGAATGTAGTAATGTGCCTGGATTTCTTTCTGTTTTTGTTTATTAAAGAGTTAGATGTAGAAGTAAATACAGTTTAGGTCAAACTTATACCTAAATATTTTTTGGAAATATCACTTTTTCCCTTTTTGAAATCCCAATTTATCAAATCAAATATAACTTCAACAGTATGTGAAAGGCCAAAAAAAATTACTAAGTTCGTAAAACATTGTACACGATGAACATACAAACATTAGTTGTGGATGTAATAGTTGTAGGTAGGTCTATGATGTATATGATGTGCCATGTGATGGCATTCATGAGAATAACCATGATAACAATCGTGGTTTCTATGTAATAATTATGCAGCAATTTAATGGTAACAAATGGCTTCATGTTTTCTGCATGTTTAGGGATTCAGTAGCTGAATTATGATTAGTTGGGAATTACCATTTTCACGGCATTGACTTACAAATGTGTGTGCATGTGTGTGTTGTGTAAATGCATCTTTAACCCCTTTCTGCCTGTCCGAATTTACACGCCTCTCTTTAATGGTTAATAAGTTCTCATGGGAACGTCACAGAACTGTATATGATGAAGACACTAAATGTTTAAGCGCAAATTACTTCATTTATTGCTCTTCATGGAAATATAGGACGGGGAATACAACTCTGACTTGTTTTACAGTGAACAGTGCGTTTTACAGAATTAATTAGAAAACTCTTTACATCTTACATTTTCTGCTTCCGACACTCATTATCCATGTGTATGAAATTTCCGGTTGACATGTCAAAGCACTATGGTTTTACAGGGCAATAGTGAGGAGTGTACCTCTGCTTTGTTTTGTGTGCCAAACCTATCCAAACAGTTAAAATTTGCTTTTAAAAAGACAGAATCTACAATCAAAATTCACACATTTGGAGCTTTAATTGCTAATCATTTTAAGAACCACATCTGTATGGTAGAGGCCTTAGTTTTGGTGAATGAGAAACTTGTCTAACTGAGAGCACGGTTCCCCAAACGGTACCTGTTTTTCCACAACGTGTTTTCATGAATTGTTTTTGATGAATTGCAAGCATTAAATCGTCACCAACACGGTCATGCAGCACATCATTAGAAAGCTTAAAGTCGTGTGATTCCATCAAGCCCACAAAGCATAAGGTGACTCACAGCGGTTATAATCACGTTATGAAGTTAAGAAACACTGCACCGTTTCTGTCTAAATCGAGCGTGCATCCCTACCTTTGTCCTCGTGTCTTTATCCACAGCGGTGAAAGATATTCATAAAGTTGATTTCCTAAATCGCAAACACTCCAAGGAATTAGAATATCCAAGCCTTGTAATCCATAATTAGCTGGTCCCTTCACAATCTTGTAGTTTCTGGCCAAGTTTCGACGTTCAGAAATCTAGATAGTGCATCATTTCTCGTTTTTTATAGCTTGTAACCTTTTCCATGTGAGGGCTAAAAAGAACCTCGACACACCATTACAATCTGTGGCTTCTGCAGATTGCAATGAACCTTGTTCCAAGCCAATAGCATCAGCCTATCAAGAGATACCCTCAAGCTAAGCCAATGATATTGCACAGTCCCCATTGGGCCCACGTGGGAAAGATGGACAGTAGATCCGACCACTTATAAGAGGAGGTCATACAACTGGCATCCCTGTGTAGCCAATAAGAAGACGAGTTGAATGGTACCAGACATGGCCAGAAAAAAACTATTCCTGTGATCCCTTTCAGCTGTCGGAAAGCAAAAATATGGCCTTCTGATGGCATTTCACCATTTCATGAAATTATGATTACTTATTTCTATAAATCTATGTACTTCTTTCAGACATATCTGTGAGTGATGTGGATGTGTTTTTGTATTTCAGAAGTTTTGTATTTAGCACTTTTTTGGCTTTAAAAAAAATAAGAAATAAGACAAACGCACAGACATATCTGTAGAAATACATTCATATAAAATCCATTTTATAAGTCATTTTTTTCTGGATTTTTTCTGTTCTAAGTTGAGACATGTGGCTAGGGTACTATTTTAGTATGTAGCCCATGTGATATGCTTACAGTAGTGCTTTTTATTAATTTTTCAGTTGATTTACTTGGACGGAAATAGAAATTCTGTGTTCTAACCTCTGTAGCTCTGTGTCAGTAAGGCCTAGTGTCACACTGCCACTAGAAACAACAAGTTGAGAGTGTTAACTTCCCAATGAACTCAAGGTCATCCCAGAGAGCCAAAGCATGTGGAAACTGCAGCACTTTTTTAAGGGTAAAAATGTAGGCGAGAAAATCATATATTTACATGCAAACAAATTGTAGACGTCGTCCACACAACAGGAGGTACTGCAAAAAGAGGTTAGGCCAGTCAGGGGGTGATGATGTGATGTTTGCTCACACAAACGGCTTCTTTCTCTAAACTGTATATGCGTGTGTGCGCGTTTGTGTGTCCATTCATTTTTTTCCCCAACCAACAAAATCCAACCCAGGGCGGTCGGTGCATGTGTGTGTGCGTGTAAGACAGCTAAATTTAGAGACATGGTAAACACGCTGACTAATACTGAGATGCGTCATTTTAAGATCCTATGACTCCATGAGCAAAAAGAAATGCACACACACACACACTTACAGTATGTAGACAATAGCAAACGTTGAAGTAGTGTGGGATACTGGCGATGTGGTAATGTGACATGTAATGTAAAAAGAGGCAGTTAGCTTTGATGCAAAACCTTTAAGAAAGCTGACATTTTAACAATAAAATCCTTCTTCTGTTTAATTTGAAGGGAAAAAACTCATGAGTGTTATGGTTAGCCCTAGTGTGGATCCCAGAAGCAGATTTTGAACACAGACTCAATGTTAAAAGTGATTTATTGACTCTTGGTTGTAATAAGTCCAAGGGTGAATGGAAGGTGGTGAGGTGACAGTCCTGATGGAAGCGGAGGTTTACAGGTGGAGATGGAGCGTGGCAGGCGACATCAGTGGATGTGTTAAGGCAGGTGCTGCAGATGAGAGAGACAGGGTTAGATTCAGCAGTACAACAATTTCCAAAACAAAGTTTCTCACTAGTGACTGAGAATGAAGTTCCAAGGAGTTTACCACATAGTGAGTGAAAACAATTTGGTGAAGAGCAACTGGAGAGCTGGGTTTCTTGTACTGCTGGTGATTGTTATAGAAGCCAGGTTGGCCTGATAATGCCCGCAGCCACCACGCCCCTGGAGATGAGGTCACACTCACACACCTACCACACACACCACACAGGGAAGGAGACAAAGGGAAAGACTGAGAGGGAAAAACAAACAGAAAACACAGGGAATCTGGTCAATTAGGTCAGAACACATACAGTAAAATAAGGAGGATTGTTTTCTCTTACAGACAAACTATCCACAGACACACACACAAACCTAAAACAAAACAACATACTGTAGGTCTCTTTTGGAAACATACTGTACACACACACACACACACACAATTTCCTCACAGTGTGACTCTCCTTATCCCTTCGCATTCATAATGCTGTCATTTTATTCTCCGCCAGCGGAGGGGCTCCCTTCCTGTTAATTAAATCAGATGCTTATCCTCAAAGCACGGAGAGATAAAAAAGAGATGCAAATACTTATAATAACAATGTTAAGTCCAAAACACACGTAAAAATATCACACTTTCTCTGTAGTCTACCGTTAGCTTCCTACTAAATGTAGGCTACTTTTAAAATGCCATATTTTCCCTATGGGCTCTGGCTAGCATGCCAGCTCAACATTTAGTTTGTTGTTACTTGTTAATATTGCAACTGTTATTTGTTGTTAAATTATTGTAGTTGTGTGTTATGTGACTTTGGTTTACTTATATTATATATTAAAGGTCCCATGACATGTTGCTCTTTGGATGCTTTCATATAAGCCTTAGTGGTTCCCTATTACCATATCTAAAGTCTCTTTCCCAAATTTCAGCCTTGGTGCAGAATTACAGCCACTAGAGCCAGTCCCACAATGAGATTTCCTTAGTATGTTCCATTTCTTTACAATGCTGGGGGGCACTTTGCTCATTTGAAAGCCACGATGTCTCTCTCTCATGGGTGGTTCAAATTCTCTGGACGGAGAAGCAGAGAACCTTTTACTCGTTGCCTCGACGCATCCTTGTGCTTGGATGCTTTGTGGAGTTACGAGTACAGCATTTAGCTAAGTTAGATAACTAGCTTAGCTTGCTAATTTCATGATGTTTTTCTGCTACACCGGTTACAAATAACAATCCATGCAATGTTGTCACTCGTCTGGCGATAGGAATCTGCTTTTTCTACACTGTGACAAGTGTGTGTATGAAGCATTGAGTTGTGGAATTTGGTACATGTAGCGAGTGGCTAGTTAGCGGGAGGATTTTCCCTTTGCTGTCATGAAAAGTACCTTCTTCTGACAGGCTTGTTAGTAGAAAGCAATGATAGAAGCAGGGGAAATATTTATTAACAGTAAAGTGGAGATGTTTCTGTTGGGAGGTCTGCAAACAGACATTTACCAGTTTTGCCCAGTCCAGTTATGCCAGCAAGATAACAGCTAGGCTAATCCGGCCATGAAAGCAGTGAGCAGTGAGGTATGTTTCATGCAAACGACCCACTCTTGAATTGAGCTTACATACGTAAATGAGACTATTGAGGGCGCACGCGCGCGCGCACAGAAACACACACACACACACACACACACACACACACACAGAGGAAATACTTTTCATGACTAACTGTGTTCTATTTTATTGATGGTTGTCTCATCATTACTTCCATGCCAGTAAATGTGAAGCGCGGAATTTTAAATGAGCTGCAGCAGGAGTCAACAAAAGTTAAAGAGGGAGAGACAGGCAGAAAGATGGGAAGGAGATGGCAGCTGATGGCATGAGAGAAAAAGACAGGAACACGCACGCGCGCAAATACACACATACACACACAGACACACAGAGTAGGAGAAAGACAGGAGAGAAGTGACATCACATCTCCCTGCCTCTCTCTCCCTCTTACTGGCACCTTTGCTCCACTTCTCGCCGAGGAGGCGCACACACTCAGTTTCTCGCTATCCTCCTTCGCAGCTCACAAAAGGGGCTGGACCACACGGAGAAGGGGAAGAGGAAAGGCAAAACATTTTTTGACAGGATGAACAACACTTTCCTAAACATGGCGTCGATAGGCGACTTCGACCCGCTCAACGCGTCTATTCCTGCCACCAAAGTTGAAATCACAGTGTCCTGCAGGTAGGGGAATGTGTCTGTGTTACCTGGTTTGAGCCTTTTGCTTACGGAAAAAACACCGAGCTGCAGACGCAGCTAGAAGTCACCTGTACTTTAACTTTCACTTAAATGTTTAGTTCCAGTCAGGCGTGTTTTATAAAGGACTACGGCATTAAGAACGGCGTGGACAAATGTCATTCCCCCCTATTTTAATAGCGAATACACGTGAAGATGTCATAGCTAGCTTAATTAGAGAAGTGTGGTGCCAGCTGGTCACTTTAACGCCACTTTAACGCTGTTAAAACCAACTAGGACCTACTTCATAATGATAATAGGACTATTGTCGCAAAAGTGTACGTAATACGTGAATACTGTGGTAAAATTGTTAAAGTTAAACCCAGTAAGGTCAGCAAAAACTCACTTTTAAGTACCAGACGCATTCACGCTACTGTATAGCGTTAACGTTACTCTGGCATGTTTACAGTGATAGCCTACTATGAGAACACTGGTGTTTTATGGTTATAAAGGTACACTGTCGGACACCGAGTCACACGTATATACCATATTAAGTATAATATCATGGTACAATTGGAAATAGGGAACAGTAGGATACGGTATACTGATGATTTGATGTCACTGTAAATGTTCGGCTTGGATTTCCTTCACTGTCTATAAATCTTGGTTTATTTAGGAATTCCTACTCTGTCTGTGATCTGTTATTGTAGTATTTGACAGCTGAAAGTCTTGCTGTTGGTTGGTCACCTGTCAAGAGAGAGGCATCATTATGGCTTCTGGAAAGCAGGTGTTAAAATCATTTCTGTAGGCTATGCAGTTATGGTGTGTGGAAATACGATTGACAGAGATAGCAGGGGACAAAGCTGGTGGGTCTTAAACCTTCTTTGAAAGAGGTATTGCTCCGTCATTTAGGTAGGATTTTTCTGTCTGTGGACAAGCAGGGTGAGAAATGCAGAGAATGTGGTTTATTACTGCCTGACTGGTTATCCATAGGCTACAAGCTGTGCTTAGCAGCTCAGCCACATTTTCTGGGAAGCTCTCTATAAGGGAATCCAATTCATTGTTTAAATGGGTCACTTTACATCAGCTGTCATGTTATTTATTTAACCATTAAGAGGTTATTCCATACACATTTTAATGCTAATTATGGAGAAAAAAAATGTACACAAAGAAAAAGCTGTTGAAAATGAACTGGTGTTATAGTGCCATACGGGTCCCTGAAGCTGCACTGGCATTGTAAAATGGGTTGCAGTGTATTGGAGTTCCTATGTGTTGATTGAACTTTAATTTAGAGACCGTGCAGTGTGCGCTTATACATCATAATAATATAATAGCCTGACCGAGATATCGGCAGTCTGATATTATCAGCTGATAGGCATTTTCCAGTGTGAGCGTATATATGATAATGATATGAGAGCCCGACCGATATATCTGTGGGCCGAAATTATCGGCCGATAGGCATTTTCCAAACTACCAGTATCAGCCTTTTAACGGCTGATAAATTAATTGAATTTAATTTTTTTAACATTCATTTATAAAAAAATTTTTAATAGTGACAAATAACTGGTTCTGATAAATTAATATTTGAAAAATAAAAACAGACAAAACACCCTTCAACCATGTTATGAGTGTTGGCGCTGCATGGTTTGTCCACCAGAGGGCGCTCTACAACCTCCCTGTTGGCAACACTTTGATTTTTTTTTTGCTCAAACGACTTTAAGTTTTACATTTTATTTATCAGAACTTTAATATATTTGTCATGTTCCTCTGATCTGTTGTGACAAAACAAATGTTTGAAACTGCATTATCATTATTTTTGTGAGTACTCACAAAATACTACAAATTACTAATGTTAGGGAAATCTGTTATGTTTTGTTACGCGTTTCTAGACTTTTTTTCCTTTCCTAATTCCTTTTATTGGTCGGACTCTAGATGATATGCAAATATGTCTTGCCTGCAGTTATTCAAATGTAGAAAAGAAATCTTCTTGTTTAACTTTTTTTACTGAATCTATCCAAACATTTTCCTTCCCTGGGGTTGGACAGCTAATGCAATAAATAATATGGACACTGAAAATTTGTATTTGTGTGTTGACGTGGTTCATTTTGGCAGTGTTGGTGTTCCCCTTCCGTCTTTACATCGTTGTTGGTGGTTTTGATCAGGGTTTTTTTTTAATTTATTTTTTCCATCAAGCACAATGATGCTGGTAGGATTGCGATAAAGTGTAACCCTTGTGTTGTCTTCCCTGTGACCACGAGAAACATTTTTCACCTTATCTCCACGGTTTTGTTGCTTTTTACAACGTTCTTTAATAAAGTTTTTGTATTTTTTTTGTAACAATTTTCACCCCTATTTCGACTTCCTTTATTTCAGATATAAAAAAAAAACTTTAAAAACGGGTCAAATTTGACCCAAAGACACCATGAGGGTTAAAGAGTTGACACATAAGGATTTTGTATTGTCATTAAAACAGTCCGAACAAATATTCATTGAGGCATTAATACATTTTTTTTTTAAATCTTACACATTAAGTGGAATTGACTTTTATCCTTCTGCTCTCTAGTAAATGGTTTAATAGGAGTGCTGTACAATAAGGCTATGCTTTAAATGTTCTAATTTTGTTTCACTTATTTAATAAATTACATTGATTGCCCAAATGCCGGCACTGTTCAAAGATCAAGCCTTTTATGATGTTACTACCCTACTAGTGCAAGAGGAGTGAACAGAACCAGTTTCTTGCCCTGCCTGAGTCCCTTCAGATACTGTATTTCCAGAAGGGTTTTGTACCATCTCCTTAGTAACAGAGACAATGTCATCTTCCAGCAGAATATATGAACCTGTTGGGCAGAGTCAGTGAGTCAGCCAGCTCCTCACAGCCCCCAGGGGGGGAGTGTGTTTTGGTGGCTTTCCTCCCACCTCCAACCTGAGGTGGAATGCCATGGTTACGGCCAAGTATGTGGGCACGCATACATGTTTGTGTGAGCTTATAGCACATACGTTAAGTGTTTGTGCATGTGACAATTGGACACAAAGGGCAGTGTTCAGTATCACCATGGCTACTACTTTTTAAAAGTAAAAGTTTCCCTCTGTGTGTGTGTGTAGGTGGGTGTTAAAGTGAGACATTTCAGCAGGGAGACAATGGCTTAAGTGAAAGTAACATGAATGAAAGGTTGTTGTAACATTTTGGAATTTAATGTTTGTAATGTGGCTGTAACGGTAGCCACTGTCATTCGTAGGATAGGAGAGATACAGAACAAAAGTTTCCATCTTAACCGGTCGTTTAGTTCAGTATCTAGGGTTTGAGCGCATGTTATGTAAACAAAGGCAACAATCTGCATTCTGGATGAGCTACTTTGGCTACTTTCCATTGCAAATCAGCATTCCTGAAACACTCTGAGTGTACGTTCAGGTTTTTAGATGTTGACACCTGTTTCAGGAAAAACTGAAATAGGCACTTTGCCAACAAGTGACACATAATCATCTTTGCTTTCATGTTTGCATATGATTAAATACTCATACTTTTCAAATATTTTTAAGACCCTGAATGGCTTGTTAAGATGGAGGAAATAAACCAAGGAAAAAAAAAAAGAGACTTGGAGCAGTCCCTCATTCGATGTAGCTCTCCCCATGTAATTATGGTTTAGTCGGTGGTGACATAACCGTTGCAGAAATATTGACAGATTCTCTTAGCCTGCATCATTTAATTTTGCTGGTGCTGTTGGGGATATGAAGTAAGAGCTTGGTTTAGACTCGGCATGATCAATGGGAGAGCCTGAGGTTTCAGCTGGGATCGATGCGCCACCAACTCTGCCCACTGCGCTGTACAAAAGCCAACAAGCATAAAAGTACGTACTGTATAGGTCTAGATATGTGAGTGGCTGTATGAACCATTCCTCACTCACCCGTACTCATACAACAGTCCCTGAAGAATAAATCCCTGGGGCTGTTACCAGGGGACTCTGCTGTGAAAAGCCTCAAGTCATAAATATTCCATTACTTCATCGATCGGGCAGCACAAGCTGTTACCTGTTTTTTCACACACACACACACGCACATAGGACTGTGAAATAGGGAGAAAATCAGATATCACGATATGCTTGACCAAATACCTCGATATTGACATTGTGGCGATATTCTGGGGTTGACAAATAGACCAGTCTAATGTATTGCCTACTGATTTGATTACAGCAAAGACAGTGTCGGCAGTGTTGAAGGCAAAATAGGCTACAGTATTGACAGGTGCCACACTTGAAAATATATATTTTTCTATTTTACATTTATATCTGCATTTATGTCCAAACCTAGAGATATTTTCCTATTCTATTTTGCCTGGAAATTCTTCCAACACGCTGAAGTGTCGCGTGAAAAATAGGCGTCAGTCCTGTTTCTAGCAGGCACGCGTTTTCAGGACGGCTCGAGTCGCGACTGAGACGTGCGTGTCACGCAGGCAGTTTGTTGGCTCTGTTAACATGGGAGCCGACATAAAAACGGACACGCCACGCAGCCGACACGCTCACACCACGCTTCCTGTTTGTGGCTGGCCTAAGTCTGAAATGACTACTGCAAAAAAAAATGTGGGGCTGCAACTAACAATTATTTTCATAGTCGATTAAGCTGTTGACTATTTTCTCGATAAATTTGTTGTTTGGTCTTTAAAATGTCAGAATATGGTGACAAATATGGATCAGGGATTCCCAAATGCCTAAGATGACGTTCCAAATGTCTTGTTTTGTCCACAACTCAAAGATATTCCGTGTACTGTCACAGAAACTGATTCACATTTAACAAGCTAGTGATTTTTAAAAATATACATATAAATCTGAGTTTGCTACTCAGTGTTTGCTAATCACTTCCTACCTTTTGTGATGATCATTAAAGAAAATCAAGAGATGGATTACCTTCTCTAATATGTTATTAGAGAAAAAGCCTTTTTTCCCCCCATATGAATTTCTATGAACAATGCAATAATCTTTGCAGGTTGCATTTCAACAGAAAATGGAAGTATGTAAAAAAAAAAATGTAATTTTTCTTCTTCTTTCTCCTCTTTCTTTTCTACGTAAAGCTGCTCTTAGTCAATTGTATAAGCTTTATATAAGACAAACACAAAATCTTCCTGTTATTGGTAGTATGCAGCATATCTCTAAGACAGGTAAACAAATGTTATGTTATGCCGCTTGCATTTCAACACATTGTGCAAAAAGTATGGCTTGGAATTCAGCTCTCATACAAAAACACTGCGATATGAGGTAGTAAAGTAAACAGAAATATCACGTGCAACCGTGTTAACAATCAAATCACGGCAGTGTACCGTGGAAGTTCAACATAGTAAACAAACATTGAAGGTGCTTAATTTCCAGTGAATAACTGGTGGATGCTCATGGAACATGCAAGTTCTTGTGTAAGAACAGGAGCTGGTCGACATGCCCTGGTGTGAGTGTTCTCCACAACGGAGTACACTCGCTGGTACCTCGGCTACAAACTATGCACCATATCCCGAAAACCCTCGTTGGGACATCCATTGCAATACATTTTGCAATGGATTTAGTAATCCGCTTGGCCCTGTCCCAGTTCAGTGGCAGCTGTGCCATTGCTGCTCAATTGTCTTCTGGCTGCCTTCAGGAACGGGTTGCTGTTCTTCCAACACTGAGCGGTGTGGTGAGAAATGTGGTTTTGAAGATTTGTTTGATTTTCCCAAGTTTTTGATCGGAGTTCCGCACACCTCACACACAGTGTAGGCCTTCCCCTCGACCTCACAGAACCCAAAATGCTGCCGTACGGCAGCTTTTAAGGTAGCCGGTGCACGTCGTTTAGGTTTGTTGCTCGCCATTGCAGCCATTTTGTCACCACTTAAACAACTCGCACATTTGTTTGGTGCACATGCGTGTCTAGCAGAGAGCCTTCAGGCAGAAGGGAGAGTTTTCTGTAGCGCTCTGCAGAAAGTAAACAGAATGTTCTAATGTCATTCTTAAAATTGGGATGATTAACTTATCTGCGTCGAGCATTGAATCGTCCTAGAGAGAATTGCGATGCATCTAAGAATCGATTGTTTTTCCCACCTCTAGCTGCTACCTTCCTGTTATTGTTCCTTGGCTAACTTACTACAGGTGCTGTGATTTAAGGTGAAGGTTTCCTGTGTGTGTTTTCTCATTATGTCTATAAGAGTAGGGCCGCATTACTGTTTTGCTACTGGCCAAAATGTAACCGTAGTTTGCATTAGCATGAAATGCCTGGTGGGGTTTGTGGACCAGCTTATTAGTCCGATTGTGTTTTGTTCAGGCAAAGTTTTTGTACAGCTGCTTATGTTTATAATTTTTTTCATGATTTGGCAAGCTATGAGACACTCCGGAACGAGCCATCTAGGTTTGAAAGTGCCGGCGTCCAGGCCGTCTGGCGGTGCGTCGGTGGTGCAGGGCGAGTTTGATTAAATCACTACAAGCTGATGATCGGAGTAGGGTAATCGGGGTAAATGCCGATCCCTAATCAGTAAAAAAAAAGCCAAAATTGTCTCCGATCCAATACTGTGATGGGGATTGGGACATCCCTAAATCCCAGTGATAAGAATACACCATTTCTTTGTTGCAAACACTTCTCTGTGCTGTGTTGTTCTCAGTCTGAAATCCGAGGGCAGGAGCATGTCAGCTCAGCTGACGTATTTGTATCCAGAGGAAAATTGGATACTGAATGCTGTATCGTGAGTTGCTGCTGTTACCACTCTAACACACAACCAAACATGCTGATGTGTAATCAGAAAGGTGTCTTGTGTTATGTGAGTTGTGGTTTGCACACAAACAGACAAATGACCTGAGAGCGATTTAAAAAAGGAGCTGGTTTTTGAGTAGGATCAAAATTCTTTGCCCTGTCTTTCAGACATCTCTCTCTCTCTCTCTCTCTCTCTCTCTCTCTCTCTCTCTCTGTATTTATTGCCAAGCATTCCAACACTGTCAGCAAACATCCTAACTGTTGACAGTAATGACTCTCACATCCTCCCTCCTCCTCTTCTGTCTACCTTGTCTTCGCTGTGTAGCGATGCAATGGACTACAAAAACCTTTCTTTCTACTGTATTCACTGTTGCCACAACATATTAGTAGTGGTGTAAATGGAAACATTGAGAGAGACAGAGCGGTAGTTAGGGCTGGCTTTGACCTGCATGTGATCTTACAACCTGCTAAATTGGAACACATGGTCTTAGGTATGACCTTCTGACAAAATTTCAAGTCATATTATTTCCCCACATGAGGCACCTTAGGATTTTAAAAAGTAAAAAAAAAGGCATTGGTCTTAATAGGTCTAAAATACTGTAAGTCCATATATAATCAAATGGTTCCCGACTGATTTCAGTAAAGCCTGGTTTGGAAATATGAAAAGAGGCCAAATTTGAAAACGAGGTCATATTTGTGCAGGCCTGGAGGCTGGGACACGCGACTGCTGTGATCCTAATGGATTCACTCGAAAAATGTGTCATCGTATAAACTTCAAACCCCAACTAGTCCTGCAGCTTTAGGTATTTCTTCTCATGCCAAATATGAGTTCAAATACCCGATACATAATAGTTCATGCTAATCTATTAGGGCAGCTTGATGTTTTTCTTAATCGATTGTGGCCAATTGTTTGTTGTGGATTTGATGTGTGGACATTACAAGTCACTTATCTGGTTTAATAAAACATGGTTCTTAACCTTTTTGAGTCGCAACCCAACCCCCCCCCCCCCCCAACGCACACACACCCCTCGGCAACAAGAGAAGGGCTGCGGGTGTCCGCCTCCCCCTGCCGACTTTTATGAATGCTCTGATTTGATACTTGTAAACAAATAATTCTTTGCTTTACAGATTAGTTTCAGCAGCTAGCCCCTATTGCCCAGTGTGCTCTGGACTCTTTGGACTTTTCATCACTTTTTACCTCTCTCTCTCTCTGACCCACCTTCAGAACCCCTTCTATGTTCATGAAATGTACCAAACTCAAACAGTAATGTTGGAACCATTTCCCTGTCTGGAACACGTAATTTCATTTTTTTCTCCCTAACCATCTGGCGAGCTAGAAAGGATCTTGCAACCCCCTTGGGAGTTCCAACCTTCAGGTTGAAAACCATTCTTCTAAAGTCCAGAAGTCTACAGTAGACCAATTTTGAATCATGAGTCTATCACTAAAGCCCTGCCGACGGAAACCCCAGATGAGAGCTCTTGCTCAGTGCAGGTGGTGGTCCATAATGGATGTTTAAGGCTGATACAATGCCAATAGTTTTGGACTGAAGGATTTTGAATGTCCTTCTGATATTTTAAAGAGGTGTGAATCTTCACTGGTCTCACGATTTAAATCAATTACAGTTATCCTGTCAACGATTCAAAACAATATGACAATGCGTCACCTCCTCAATGTTATTATATATTTCTACACACTGTTTTCATCGATGATTTCAAGCAGTCAAACGTATGAAATCCCCTTTTTTTAATTGTATTTGCTCTTAAAAAAACACACTTTCTGAATGTAGTGGAGTCTGAACACAGCGGACAAAAGGCAAAAACAAAAAAAAGCGAGCAAAAACATGTTACATGTAACATCAGTAGGCTATAATCGATTATGGTCTGCGGAATCATCCAGCTCGCAATGCATTAATGCAATGATTCATTTCAACTCCCCTAACATTATATGCTATATTTGTGACAAAAGAAAATGGGATGTGTGTGAATCAAGAGAATTACGTGTAAGCTGAAGGGCAAAATGATCCGAAGGCATTGTCATCAATTTGATATTGTAATATTGACATTGGAAGTAATATTACACCACCAGAAGCACAGAGATGTCGCTGCTCGATGGAAATATAACCTACAATTCCCCCCAGACCTGTAAAGGGATGGGCTGTTTAGTTAGGACAAGTGTCCCTTCTTTCAATTTCAGATGAAAATTGAATCTTGAAGTAGTACTAGTGAAGAGGTAGAACAGATGTGTGGACCATTTAAATGTTTCCAAAAAAAAGAGTAAATTAATTTATCACCTTTCCATTGATTTATTTTAAGATCATTTTTTGGGGGCATTTTAGACCTTTTATTTTCAAAGGACAGATGAAGACATGAGAGGGGAAGGGCATGCAGCAAAGGGCCGCAGGTTGAGGAGCAGGTTGAGGAGCAGCACCACAAATGGGAAAGGGCAAGTGGTTTGTACACACATAGATTTTCCCCATTCGATTAAGCCCACACACTTACACCTATGAGGATGTATTGCAGTTTAACAACTGTTCTGAAGTTAAAGAAAATAAAGATAAACAGAAGATTTCTTCGCCGCTAGTGTCTAAAGTGGAGTGTGCATCCATACCCTTTTTCCTTGTGTCTTCATTCACCGCGGTGAAAGATCGCCAAAAATCGTTTTTCCCCTACATCGCCAAAAATCCAAGGAATTAGAATATATTTTTTATATATATATATTTGTCGCCGGCCAATCCGTCTAGTGTAACCCGAGGTGGCCCTACTAGAAGCCAGTCATGTCGCAGAGTTAGGGAGGACAAACGTTGGAAAGATTGACATCTATTCCTTCCAGTTAAAACTAGATGTTACGAAAACCAGCCTACCTGTCTAGCCAATAAGAAGACAAATTGATTGATACCAAACTTGACCAGAAAATTTTGCAGTTGTGTCAAAGCAAAAATAGGTTCTTAGTTATTGCATTTCATCAATTTGTGATTACTTATTTCTATAAATGTATGTACATAGTTATTTCAAGAATGTGTGTGATTGATGGATTGGTGGATGGGTTTTTGCCTTTGAGAAGTTTTGTACTTTGGACTATTTTGGCTTTTTTCTTTGCAATTTTCAAAAGGAAATGAAAAAGAAATGCACAGACATCTGTAGAAATAACTTCATAAAATATTCATTTTCTGAGTGTTTTTCCTCTGGAGTTTTCTGTATCAAGTTGTGACATGTGGCTGTGGTACTAGTTTTGTGTGTAGCACCATCTGATATGCTTACAGTAGTGTTTTCAAATCATTTTACAGATGTTTTACTTGGAAGGAAATAGAAATTCTCTATTCTAACCGCTGTAGCTCTGTGTCGGTAAGGCCTAGAATCACACTGACACTTGGAACAAAAAATTGAGAGTGTTAACTTCCCAATGACCTCAGGCACATCCCAGAGGGCCAAAGTATATGGGAGTTGTATCACTTTTTATTTGGTAAAATATTTAGGCGAGAAAATCATGAATTTTCAAGTGTCTCTTAAAAAAGTTAGCGGGAAAACACTTCAGGTTATTGGGCCCAGGATAAAAAATAGGTTGGATAAATGTACACTGGCTTACATAAGTTTACACACCCATACTGAAGTTGATTAAAAAAGGAATAAAAAAAAAAGTCTTTTGGAAATTTGATCTTAATGCCTTAATTCAAAAAATTTAGGAAAGTCCAACCTTTTAAGGACACCAATTTTCTTTGTGAATGAATAATGTATTGTAAATAAATAAATGTTCCTTAAGATACAGAGGGCATAAGTATACACACCCCTATGTTAAATTCCCATAGAAGCAACTATATTTTTATTTTTAAAAACCAGTTATTTGATGGTTCCAGGACACTATGCATCCTGATGAAGTTCCCCTGGCCTTTGGAATTAAACTAACCACATATCGTTACATATCCTTCACCGTACATATAGATTGACATGGTGTTATTTCACTTAGCTTAATAACTGATTTGATTCGCATTGTCTTATGGAAAGTTCCCCATGTAATAAAAACCTGCCTGCAATGGGAATTTAACATAGGGGTGTGTATACTTATGCCCCCTGTGTTTTAAATAAACCAAAGAAAATTGGTGTCCTTACAAAGTTGTATTTCTCTAATTCTTTTTTTAATTTAAGGCATAAATATCAATTTCCAAAATATGTTTTTTGATTCTTCTTTTTAATCAACTTTAGCATAAACTTATGCAGCCACTATAGGTTGTGTAAGCCTAAATCTTACAAAAACAGATGCTCACTTTAGATTTTTGAGCCAATATTGATGGAAAAGCTTGACATTTCACTGTTTATTTTAACTCCAGACAATTGTAATTATGTCTTAGTCATCTTAGAAAACAAATCCCTACGAAATCATTCAGCTACATGCGCAGCAAAGTAGGGTCATATGTTCTGAGATGTATCCAGCGGCTCCTGTGGTCTTCACGTCATTGATTGTATTGATTCACATTTTCAAACTTGCCATTTCTCTTGTAAAGCAACTTCAGAAAATCGTCCACCACACGGCTTTATACTTTGCGTCTAAGGGGTGAGCCACTTACCCTGCACTTAACATCATGAGTCATGCGAGACACGCTATCTATTTTCAGGTCCCTCACTCCGTGTATGGAAAGTGATTGCGTTGACCTTTTTGGCCCCATAGAACGTAATGGTTCTCTTATTGAAGACGCCGCTGACAACCATTACTTTGAAGGGAAGAGAGGGTCGCCTGCTGCGCGCCGGTTCAATGCCAGCCACAAAAGGATGTGTGTGTGTGTGTGTGTGTGTGTGTGTGTGTGTGTGATGACACGGCGGCCGATAACTTTTCCTGCCTGTTTACATGGTGGTTCTGAGCAGCAGGGTGCGCAAATGATTTTGGATGAGAGGACAGTGGTGCTGGCAATCAGTGAGACAAAGCCGTATTGAAGAAACCTTTTCTGAGCTGCCACAGATTGATGCCATTGTCTTGAGTTTACTACCTCTGTAGTCTGTGAGTGAGGCAGAGTGTGTTTTTGGCTGCTATCAGAGTGTGTTTACTCTGTGCGAGTCTCTGTGTGCGTGTGTGTGTGTGTATACTGTATTCAGGTTTGGACTTTTTCTAGTCTGGTCCGTAAAGATGTATGCACTCTGAGAAAATGAATATTGACCTCTTACCTTCTGTTATCTTCTCCCTGCAGGTGCTTTTCCACATAGACCAACAGACACTGTGTATGTGCACTGGGTCACAACATGTGTGTTAAATTGCACTGAACGCCACGCGCATTTTGAGAACACAAACACCACAGTGATACAGTACAATGACTCGGCTCCATACATGAAGCTGTATAGCCGCCGCAGGAAAATGGATTGATAAAGATCTGACAGAGGTAGAGCGAGTCATTGGGAAAGGTTAAGGGCTACACACACACACAAACACACACACACACACACACACACACACAAACTGTGTACCACTCTACTACATGCAGAAGCAACAAGTGGAATGGTAATAGGTGTACATGTTGACCTTAGTCTCAAGGTAAGACAGCTGTGGTGCAAATGCACAAATGCAGGTGCTAAAACATGGACTCAAGGACACACACACACACACACACACACGCACACACACACACACACACACACACAAACACACTTTCCCATCAGCAACTCAAAGGCAAGCTACCCTGAGTCAAAAAGAAATGATTGCAAATAACAGAGTAGGCGAACATTTGACCTTTTCCGTTTCTTCCTCTGATATTCTTGAAAAGTTACTGTGACGATTATATCTGGAGAATGAATCCCATCTGCTATTGCTGCGTACCATTAAGCCGGAAGTCAGAGGTGGGAATTGGGAATGACGTCACACCCGAGTTGATTGCGTTCCAGATATAAATTGAAAAAACAGAGACAGGGAGACTCTAGCTAGATTTGCCGTAGTTAGTAAAACCAGTTGATAACAGTGCATTATGTCGTAGTTTGCACATGCAAACACCGTAGAAACCTATCCACAGATATAAGATGGACAACATTGTTTGTCCGACTGATTTATTAGACACAAATGCCAAAAAGTATATACATTGTGCTTTTAGTGTTCTTGATGCTCAAAGCTGCCAGAGTTTCTGGGTGGGAAATTCCGACTTTAGGGGGCGTTCCAGTTGACCTTTCTGACTGGGAACTCAGAGAATTCTGACATCGACACCAGTTAACCTTTGGGTCAAACAGGGCGATAAAAGCTCTGCTCAATGTCCTAGTTGCAAATGAATTCATCAATAACTAGCAAGATGTACAGCAGAAAGCCTTAGGGAGCAATTCAGCTGAAGGACTGCACACAAGCTGACACATACAGTTCAGACACATACGAATGAGTCTGTATTAGAAACATTTAAACACTTGCATATGCACACACACACTCAAAGATATTTGTGCTGCTGAACCCCCTGTCAGTCAGACAGTTGACATTTTCAGCACAAGCCACACGCACATTTGATGCTCTGACATTTTATTTCACTCTGATGTAGATTGCCTCCCGCGGGACATAAAGCCATAGTAAAACAAAACAAAAGATCTCCTATAATTCAGCCAACCCAATTAGATTTATTTCTGATATTTTGGGTGTGATATCAGGATATTAGTTGGCTATATCTGATAAGGACTTCTTCTCTGCTGATTCACAATAGAAAGGCACTACAAACCGAGCGCTCGGATTGTCAGTGCGACACAGATTTTAACTATTTGACAAGCAAGATCACTTGACGTACAGTAAATCACCCTCACAGCCCTATTTACCGCCAGAGAGAGGCGCGGATGCAGGGTGGAGGGGAGAGAGAGAGAAACTGTCTGGCCTAATGAAGCCGTCTCCATCCTGGTCACATAGCACGGAGGCTGCCCGCCTCCCTCCTTGTCCGTCTCCCCCTCTCTCTCATGTAGAAGCCGGTGGCCTGCACATCCAAGCATGAGTCTGTATTTCTCTCCCATGCACAGACTCGCCGTCCTATTGAAATCATTGTAGAAAGGCCACATCAATCATGTAACTGAGAAAAAGGAAGATATGGAGGTCAATGCTGTGCGAGTGGAGTCAGAGAGGAAAACCTTTTATCTTCCTCCCTCCCTTTTCCTCTTGCCCTGTTGTCGCTGATGGCAGCTCTGCGGAGCCTCATCAACCATGCACGCATGCTTACACACAGTCGAAATTATTCATACAGACATGCATGTGTAGACACAATCACAAACCACCCGCACATAGCTTACATAGGCACTTTTTTTTTTTTTTTTAATAAATGCACGGCTACTGAACACACAATTTGGCTGCTTGACAAATACCATCTGAGCGTGTCCCATTTACTGCACGCTGACACCGACGTAGTATGAGAATAGACTGTATGACTAAGAATAAATTATAAAGCCATATTACATTTTAGACATCTTTAAGTCAGCAGCTGAGACATTTGACCTAATTGAGCAGTTCCAAGCATACAAAGGCCAGTGACGCGTGTTGAAGATGGTGGATATAGGCAAGGTGGACTGAAGTGCACTGAAAGCGGTGACAAAGGCGCGTGTGGCTGTGTGATGTCCATGACGGATGTGTATTTTGTTGCACGTCTGTGTGTAAATGGATAGTGGCATGACATATTTGTTTGTGTGTGTGTGTGTGTGTGTGTGTGTGTGTGTGTGTGTGTGTGTGTGTGTGTTCTGTTCTTTTGGTTCTCCCAGCCCTTGTCAAGAAGAATTAGTGCAGCCCTCTTGGAGAAGCAGGGAGAGAATACAAGCTGCTGATGCTCTCCCGTGTGTTTGTGTGTGAGAGAGAGAGAGAGAGAGAGATATTGAGGGGATTGTGCAAAGCATATGCTTTTCTTTAGGTTCTGTAACAAATCAGTTGCAAATAGGATAGATCAGTAAAATTACAGATTGAAAGACGTGACGGAGAAGAAATTGTAGAGCTCAAAAGGGAAAAAAGACGAGATGCAGGTACTTGTAGCACTGTGCTCAGCGACCTGTTGAGAAAATCTGAGCATGCCCAGTCATCTCCTCTCGCTCCACATGATTCCAAGAATATCCAACACGCACACACACAGCGAGTCCTGCAGTGGTGTGTGCAATACCAATACAGTATGGGTCTGATAAGACAGCACGTCGAATGCACCAACTGGAAAGCACTTCAATTGACTCCCAGTGAGGTGAAAGGGTTCCTTCAGGGCCCCCTCAGGATCTACACTCTAGTGTGCAGCTTTTTGCAGCTTTTAGCTGCTCCCAGCTCGTTGTGGTTTTATAGATTGGCAGGTCTGTTTATCAGAGCTGCCTCATCTTTGTCTCCTGAGAACATTATGAAAGTATTCAATTCTAGATGTTTTCTTGTAGACGGTTGGAGAAACCACCTTAGGAGAAACTGAGGGTAAAAATGTTGGTAGATAGGTAAAGTTGGAATCTATATGGGGATGGAACAGGCATCTCTGGTGTAACCAGCGAGAGTTTGCTCTGTGTTCCACCTGTGCTGCGAGGCAAGGAGAATGGTCCTATGTATAAGCATAATATAGATGTGTCATGAATCAGGCCACTTCTCTATGACTAAGGCCCAAGCCAGTGTGATTGGACGAGCTACGCCGCACTGTGAGAGTGGAAAAAGATATATATATATATATATATATATATATATATATATATATATATATATATATATATATATATATATATATATATATATATATATATATATATATATATATATATATATAATCTGATAATGTCAGATGTACATTACCCCAAAGAAAACGCCAGAGCAGTAGCTTTCATCTTTGTCTCTGTTAACTATTCTTCCTGAAATATGACACAAGCAAATATAGCAGTAACAGCAGTAATGAAAATATGTATTAACATAAATAGTAAAGAAAACCTTTAAATAGATGGGTATATTGTGTTATTTTACACTACTTAAAGCAGTTCTCAGCCCTTCATTAGTACATGGACACTGTAATGTACTAATGCAGTGGGTGAAATCTCAACGCTGTTGCTATTTTGTGTCAGAAATGTCAAGTTATTTAATTTTTTAAAGATAATTTTTTGGGTCTGTAGATACGAAAGGGGGGAGAGAGCCGGCAGGCCGCGGGTTGGAATCAAACCCAGGCCGCTGCGGTAAGGACTGAGCCTTGGTACATGGGGCGCATGCTCAACCAGGGCGCCCCAGATATGTCATGTATTAAATAGTTTTCGTACTACTCAGTGACTTCATCCTTCACCCCTGTGCGAGTTCCGTTTTAAAAACAGACCAGGCATCCAGGATGTTCTGTGCGGTCAGGCTTTGTTTGGTGTAGTGTCCTTTTCCCGGGTATTGAAAAGTAGGTGCATATGCTATATCAGAAAGTTCAATTCCTGGCTCTATTTCAACGTCCACAGACCACAGACAGTCTGCTATATCATACAGATTATTTTCCATTCTCCAGATATAGATATTGATTTTCCTAGTTACATTGCAGCTCTCCCGTTCATAGCAACCACAGTTGTTAGTGGTGGTGGTGGGGGGGGGGGGGGGGGGGGGGGGGGGGGGGGGGGGGGGGGGGGGGAGCTTTATCACATGAAAAAGTGACTCAAGAAAAGCAGCAACGTCAATAATTTATTCTAAGGACAGCTTTTTTCAACTTCCGATGTGTCTCTTGGATTCAAATGTGTTTATTCAAGGATATATTCAGTTGAACTTAGTTTATTAGCACGTTGTTTAACATTTTTTACAATGAGGCTTGATACAAAGTAAAACCATTGTGCAGAGGAGGTTAGAAGCCAAGAAAAGGCTTATGAATAGAAGGGGAAATAAAGCATCTACACAATGGGATGAATTACAATAAGACCTTTTAAAATTGTTGATTAGTGACCTTTTAAAATGTTTTTGGAATGATGATAATATAGATGTTGATTGTAATGATGCTGGAAGATTGTTCCAAAGAGATGCTCCTCTGTATTTTAATGTGTATTGGTTGAGGAGTGTTCAACAAAGTGGGAGATGAAAGGCTTTGGAGTGTCTTGTTTTGTATGAGTCGAATCTCGGTTGACAACTTAAACAGGTTTTGGAAAGTGCTAGGCAAGTCTTGGGTCAGGTGTGCATATTTAAAGGTCCCATGACATGGTGCTCTTTGGGTGCTTTTTTGCAGGCCTTAGTGGTCCCCTAATACCATATCTGAAGTCTCTTTCCAAAAAGTCAGCCTTGATGCAACAGGCACTAGAGCCAGTCCCACAATGAGCTTTCCTTAGTATGTGCCATTTCTGAGTCTGTAGCTTTTGAGTAGGAGAGGGGGGGGGCAAAGTGTAAGCTGGGGGTGTGGCCTTGACCAACTGCCACTTTGCTCGTTTGAAAGCCATGATGTCTCTCTCTCATGGCCAAATTCTCTGGGCGGGCAAAGCAGAGAAAGGGCAAGTAACCTTGCCCCTTATGACCTCATAAGGCAAGAGTTCAGATTTGCCCGTCTCAGCTTTCATTTTCTCAAAGGCCGAGCAGGATACCCAGGGCGCGGTTTCGTTGTTAATTGATATATAAATGTTAAAAAACCTCAAAGTGTCATTTTTGTGCCGTGGGACCTTTAAACATAAACACACAGGTCTGATATGTCTTAATAGTTTGTGTTTTCTTAAGATATCATCTTTTAGAAAATAATCATTCTCACAAATTTCTTTTGGATTTAGGTAGGTAGGACAAGTGGTGACCCAGTTAATAATTACAATACAGGATGTATGGGTAAATTAAACTGTAATAAAAGTTGAAAATACAAGAATGACTTTTTAATCACCTACTCAAAATGCCGATTATGGGTGTTTGAAGAAGAAGTAGCCTATGTTCTGGGGGGGGGGGGGGGGGTTATTAAAATACAATACACTAACAATACACTAAAAAATTCCAGTAAATTGTATAAGGAATTGCGAGAGGGAAATGCTCTATCAGCGTGTCTTTCTCCTTCGGTGCAATCACACATGGACTCTTATTTCAGATGAGTCACCAGAGCTAAAATAGTCTTCTTTTTTTTTCGCACAGCATTATCTTTAGCCTTCCTCTTTCCCCCCCACGTGTGATCTTTTTTTAATTGAGCAGATGTACCAAAGGTTTATTAGATTTGGAATACAGGATCTACCGGTCATAAAGTAATATTGAAGCAATTTGTGTATTTGTTGTGTCTACAATGTGTGAAATGTAGACATCTGGGGTAGTGGAAAATCAGGAAACCGTATGCAAGTTGCTCCATGTGGTTCTCTGGGTGTATCTACATGTGTGTAAATGTGTCTAGTTCAGTGAGAAGGTGTAGTCTCTCCACGGAGCCTATTCAGGTCACGGTCAAACTGAGAGATAGAAAGAGAGAGAGAGGGAGAGTGAGGAGGGGAAGAAGAAGTCAAACCGAATACAGATCAGGAATTATTGCACTGCAATTAATCCCCTTTTCTTGCATATGTGTGTGTGTGTGAAAAGCTCAAATATAGGAGCCGAGGTGAAGCGGAAGAAATGTATTGAAAAGACAGCACAGCATGTATCAAGCTTGAGAGCAGAGAGGTATCACTACAGCTGTAGGAGGATCAAATGACCAGAGTATCAACATGTGATGATACCGTCTCGTAGAACTATGAAGATTAATCTTTGGATGAAGGAATGTCAGATGATTGCCTTCCTCTGTAAACAACGTGCAACGGCCAACCCTAAGCCTAATTTATAGAGCTACATTAACCAAGAAACATAATGCATAAAAAGCAACAAAATCCGCTTTGATAGTATAGGCGTCATGCATTCAGACGTATACAAACTCTAGGTCATTCCATGTTTATTTTGTGGATGGCTGCGTCCCGTCCGTTGGCTGAATGGAGGAGTTACGCTTGATTTAGAGCCATGGCTAGTTACCGTGCCGCTTGCACATGTTAGTGCATGTCAGCGCATGGTTGGGTTGGACGGTAATACGGTATACAGGTCTTAAAAATAGCAGCGTATCAGTTTCAATACCGTCATTAAAAACATGCTATGCAATTATATTGGAGACGAGCCGTAAATATTCAATATTCATCACGTGACAGTGTGAAGGAGAAAGAAAGAGGGAGGGGGGTAGACGCGCACCGTGTGACCTGGTCTTGAAGAAGAACACCACTTCTGCAGTTTGGCAGCATTTTGGGTTCCGGCCGAATGAGAAGGGAGAGGTGTTTGGTATTCCCTTTGTGAACGGTGTAGGCACAAGCCAACAGTTTGTCACATTAATACCGTATACCACGATAATAATAATAATAGGAAGGAGGTTTGACGGTTTCAAAACTTGAATACTGCCCAACTCTAAAGCATGGGTCCATTACATGAAAAACCCTGTGGAGCGTCCCACGTGTGTGTATATTTCAACAGAGGGACAGTGTAAGTGGGAAAAAAGATAGACAAGATAATGGAAGGAGTCAGAACTCTCTGTGTGATGAATGAATATAATATGCAGATTTCCCTTTTTGCATCCGATTACATTCATACATATGACAGCACCTTTTATATTAAAAAATATTGAAATTAATATTGATATTGCAATATCTATAATCAATATCGCATTATTCCATTTTTGTCAATATCGTACGATCCTAACATCCAAGGTGAATAGGGGTCCCAGCTAGACAGGTTTTTTTTTTCAGATAAATTAATATGTCATTATAATCTGATAAGGGTGTAAAATAAAGGCAGCAGAGTTAAAATTACATTTCTATGTAAAGTTGCATAACATGGAAATGTAAGAAGTACCTCAAAAGTGAAGAAATTAAGTACATGTACTTCCCTGTAGTTACTTTCCACCACTGACTCGGACTAAGGCAATTAACTTAATACAACAGACTGAAAACTCATTAGGCACAAAAGCAACATATGATATAACCTGACTTCAGGAAAGTACAGTGGATCAAATTTTTTTTACAGCTGTTTATGCACAGAAGGAGAGTTATAGAGGGAAAAAGTTGTTTTTAAGTTACAGAATTGGAAAACTCTGAAAAGCTAAAATGAAACGGGGACGTTGACTGTGAGACGCGTTCACTCGTGAAATGAGATCTTGGCAGGCTTTGGTTAATTAGATCAGCAGCGGTGGCTACCACGACGATAACTGTAGCTCAAATAATAAAAAATAACTGGCACGAACCACAACCGCTATACCCTCGCCGCTTTTCACACTCTTTTTCTCTCTGTCCGAAGTTAAGCCTGGACTCCAAATCCAGTAGGACAGAAATAGAGACTCGCTCACACACACACACACACACACACACAGTCACACACACACAAAAAGAGCTTTTTCTTCAGAGACACAGTTTGGTACGGCTAATCATTCTGCCTGCCTCTTCTTCCTCAGTGTGCAACTCTTTCACTCAACACCTGGACTCTATCTCTCTCTCAACTCTTTCCTTTCGCCGTGTAGTTCTCAATGTCTCTACTCTCGTTCTAATTTTCCTCCCCTTTTCCACTTCCTTCCTTTTCTTTATTTCCTCTGTTACTCTTTCTTCTATCTCCTCTCTTCTACTCTATAGGGCTAAAAACCAAATTTATTTCTCAAGTGTAGGAGAGGGTTGTGAGGGATGCTTTTTGTTGTTGCTGTTGTCGTCCAGGTAACGTCCTCTCGAGCCAGTCTAAAAGACACATCATATGTATTCGTTAACCTTTTTTTTTTTTTTAAAAGAGAGGAGAGGAAAATGGGGAGAAGAGAGGGATAAACTGGAGATGAGAGAGAGAGAGAGAAGGAAAGGATGAGATACGGGTGGTAATGGCGCAGTGGATATGACACATGCCTTTGGTGTGGGAGATCTCAATTCCCACTGCGATTCATCAACCAGCGTGTCCCTGAGCAAGGCACTTAACCCTCCAGAGACTCATACACATTAATAGCGATTGTAAGTCCCCTTGGATAAAAGCTTCAGCTAAATGACCTGTAATGTAATGTAATGTAATGTAATCTAATATGAAGAGTAAAAATGGAAATGGATCAGCGGAAGGGGAGACGTGGGATAGGAGGTAAAAGGAGAGAAAGCGTAACGCTTGAGAGGAGAGGAAAACCGAGAGGAAGAGGTGAAAAGGCAAGTGCAACAAATACCACAGCACTGATGGAATCCCTGCTTGTTGGATGGAAAACACACACACACACACACACACACACACACACATACACACACCTGTCAGTCATGTGGCCCCAATTGGCTGTCAGTAGTTGCCATGGCTACTGCCCCCATTCTGCTGTTACTGTGAGGCTCTCCCCACGAGCAACTGCACAGAGGTGTGTCTTCCAGTTTGTGTGTAGGAGACAACCAGGCTTTTGACATAATTACAGAGTTGTCAATATCAGTTTAAGATGCTTCCTCACCATCTATCTGACTGTCTCTTTTGTCCCTCGTTTTTCTAATTCCTTTTCCCCCCAACTTTGACTCTCTCAGAGGATGATTGAGAAAGCAAATTAGCGTGTGTGTGTGTTTGTCGCCCATCTGTTGGGAGATTTCACTTCCTGTAGCTGTGATTGACAGTTGTCAGGGGTGATGCAGGGCCAGGATGGCAGGGAAACTGTACTGGTATAGTTTGCCCCCGGGGAGGAGAAAGCATGGTTTGACGGCAGCGTTTGAACAGATCTGAGATCAGCACTGTCTAATCTGCCGATGACTGAATGAGGCCATGATGTGGCCGGGCATTGTGTTTGGCTTGTTTTCACATTGTGAATATAAGTGAGTTGTACTTAGAGTTGAGATGGTCCGATCTCCTGATAGTGATTCTGATGCCTGAACTTGCATATTGACCAATGCAGAGTACCGTTCCGATACCAGTGTGTCATGTATTTTATTATATTTTAACAACTGTATGCTACAATCCCTGTATGGATGAGATATGATTTCTATCTTTGTTGTCGGTCTGGCTCAGGTTAAACTCTTTTTTGAAACACGAACCAACAAACAATGAATGCCACAGAACTTTCTTTTATTGTGCAGTTTGACAGTCACTTATAACTTACATAAATAAACTACTTTAAGATAGATTTTCTTTAGGGCTTTATTACGTGATATTGGATCGGTGCATAACCTCCAGTACTTACTGGTACCAGCATTTTAGGTAGTATCGGAGGCGATACTGGTATCAGAACATGTTTGCTTCAGAGCTGAGATGTGAAATATAAGATTTAAAGTTGATTCAGACTGTAAATGAATAGTGACTTCATTTAGCAAACAATATGATTACAAAAATAGCATGGCAATTATCAGAGAGGTTGGGTCATTTACCATTCTCTTAGTAGACCACAGGTTGATTTTCTCAACTCGCAAAAAACATCACTTTGGAGATACAGTTTTCATTGGATAGTGATGCAATGCATTAAGAGGTTCCAGTTTGATGGATTTGGTCATACTAGTGGTGACTCATCACATTATCTGTAGGCTATATTGATGACTCAGATCACATCTCAATTAAAAATAGGGTTAAGCCGTAGAGCAGCATCTAGTTTGCCAAAATGAAAAGATGCTGCAAATTCTAAGGAACCAACATGGTAAAATTGGAGCGCATTGATTGATTTCTTTAGAGGTTAATCCAGCATGGCCATACTGTGCATTTTATCATTCCTATCCATGTATGCATGCATGCCTTATTTCTTGTTTCTCCATATTTTCTGGAAATGGAACCTATTCAGAATTACTGGAAATGCCTTTTAAAATCAGAAGACATTGAACGGCTATTCTTAGAAATGTGTAATTTTTACATATCAACTATAGATTTAAAAAGATATACTTTATATAAAGAGAGAGTGTAAAAAAGCGAGAGTTATCGGCGCTTCTGCGAACCACAACAATCTGGTGCAACCGGGGCAGGACAAGTGGTGTAGAAAAAACAAATCACTGATGCAGCACACATGTCTTCTTAATTTATAGTTTTTCATTTTTTAAGCTGAAACGGTGACTAACGTTCCATCTTCATCAGAGTCCTGTTTCCACGCCTAATTTCTTGTGCGATAAATCCACATATTCTCTGGAGATGGACCCCAATCAAAATCCCTGGAAACGTCTTCTAAAGTCAGAAGACATTATACTGCTATTCATAGGAAAATGTCCTGTGAATCTATCAAGAATAGATTTAAAAAGATATACTGCATGTATAATAGCTTTACTGAACTTTGACATTTGACAGTTGACATTTTGCGTCACAAACTCATTTGAACACATGCTTACTGCTTCTGGGTGACATGTAGGCATTTGTCCTCCGGCGTTGTAATCACCTAATGGGTGTGCTTCGCGTCACGCGTGTTCTCTGTTCTTACTCATAATTGCTATAAAAGCGGTATAGGTGAAGGCTTGAAAACGGCGCTCCATGTGATGTGTCGTTTTCTTTCTTTTTTCCACATCTTAACCGATTGTCATAGGCTGCATGTGTACATTTTTCAGTCTTTTAAAAAAAAATGTTTTATCACCAGAATCTGTAAATGATTCCATAAAAAAAAAAGAAAGGATAATCCATCTGGGTATGTCTGACTGAGTCCCTTAGGGTTTTATATACGTTAAAGTATTTTCAGTGGGTTTTAGTTAGATGTGGTAACAGATTAGAATATAGAGATAAAAGAAAACAAGAAGTGATTCACTCCGATTCCAGAGCCACCAGAAATGCCAGAGGTTGTGTTTCTGTGGGCAAGGATGAGAGAGAGAGAAAGAGGCTACATCTAAACACAACAAATCCGCCAGGAAATCTCTTAAAGAAATCAATAGTTTTGGACACAGAGTACTTCCCTTAGTCATTTATGGTAGGATTCCATTGCTTGTCGTCATAGCCGATTCACTGATTGATACATTCATCGTTAAGCAATCTATTGTAGTTATAATTTATTTGACTAAAACAGCCTAAAATCCAAATGACACATTAATCATGCAAGATTATAGCATTTGTGGGAAACTCACTGCCAAAAATACATAACGCACTATTTAAGTGCTGTACCTGTTATTACTGCAGACCTCTCTGTGACTCGGACGGCAGCTTTTAGCTTTCCGCTGAGAGAGAGCGAGAGACAGAAAGAGAGAGAGAGAGAGAGAGTGATGACTCACTTACAATATCCTCTGAAGTGGAAATCCTGAAAATGTGTCTCACTTACACACACACACACACAGCTGGTGCGCGCGTGCAGGGGGAGCCCAGGAGCCTATTTGGAGTTCCACCATGTCTGATGTACTTTGAGCAGCAGCCAGTCCGAGAGTTTGGATCATTACATTTCTTCTCAAAGGGAGAAAGTGTATTTGTGTGAATGCTGATTCAGCAGAATTCACAGGATCGTTATTCATTTCTTTTGTTTTTTTTAGTTGTTATTAGGTTTTTTGGTTGTCTCTAACTTCTGCATACGTTCAAAAAATTACAGTGGCAGCCACTCATTTGCAATAAGTAGAGTTTTTAGTTTGTTGTTACAGTTTGACACACACACACACACACACACACACACACACACATACACACTAGTTAGAAGGGTTGATTCATCGTTGCTTTAGGTCTTTTAATAGCATTAGTTAAAAGTTTTAAAAAAACATTGAATATTGCCAGCCTTATCTTCTCAAAATCTACTTGATTCTGCTGTTACTAGGCAACAGTATCTCCCACCTGCTAGACCAATGAAGTAACATTTGACACATGAGTTTTCCAGATCAGCTTGCTCAGAATATAATTCACCTATTTTCTTTAGCCAAATATTTTACTTGGACTTGTGCTGTTGGGAAAAATAAAGGGAAATTGAATGTTTGCAAATGCAAACATGTCTGCAGTGTACTAGACATGTGCGATTATGGGACAAAAACCTGCTTCAAATTCCCCAAACGTCTTGCTGAAGTGATGGCAAAGCATTGGGCCAAGTGCCTTGATACGAGTGATTTGATTATGTCTGGGCAACGTTCAAAAATACTTGATACCAATACCGTAAGTTTGATACCGGTTCATAAACAACACGTTTTTCAATTCTAACATATTAAGGGTAAAATAAATTACATCACACTCTTTTTTATTTAGTTTTTTGCTCCTACTAGGCCTGCACGATTGTTTTAAAAACATGATTTTGAATTACCTTGTTCACGATTTAATTTTAGGTAGGTAGGGCTGATGTTATCGGCCGATACTAGGCATTTCCTGATCGGTATCGGCATTTATAATGGTTGATTTAAAAATATATATACATATTTTAAATATTCATTCATCAAAATCCTTTATAATGACAAATAAATGATTCTGATAAATGAATATTTAAAAAATAAACAGTCAACTATGTTAGGAGCGTTGGCGTTGCATAGTTTGTCCACCAGAGGGCGCTCTACAACGTCCCTGTTGGAAACACTTATTATTTCAGTTTGTTCAAAGGACCTTAAGTTTGTGTTAAGTTTTGTATTTTTATACATTTTATTTATCGGAACTTATATATATTATGATATTCCTCTTTTCTGTTAAATAAAACAAAACAAATTATTACATTATTTTAAGTTAGAACTCATAAATAACTAATGTTAGGGAAATCTGTTTGTTTTGTTACGTGTTTCTGGATTTTTTTAAATTTTTTATATGTATCGGCATATTGGATTTTTAAATAACCAAATATTTGCATCGGTATCAGCCTTAAAAATCTTTTAACCGTCGGACTCTAGATAGAAATGCAATTGGCAACTGCAGAGAGAGAGAGAGAGAGAGAGAGAGAGAGAGAGAGAGAGAGAGAGAGAGAGAGAGAGAGAGAGAGAGAGAGAGAGAGAGAGAGAGAGAGAGAGAGAGAGAGAGAGAGAGAGAGAGAGAGAGAGAGAGAGAGAGAGAGAGAGAGAGAGAGAGAGAGAGAGAGAGAGAGAGAGAGAGGGGCCTTACAGTAGGTGGTGTTGATGAGTTCACACAACAAAAAGAGACACAGAGACAACTGAATGTGAGCAGAGACAAGACAACGGCTACAGTTAGAGAGGCTGTTACTGAAAACCAGCTTGCAGCCTGGGTACTCTCCAGGTTTCAGGACTTAAGTCTGAAAGCTGTTCACAAACCCTGGGAATGAAAGGATGACAGGAAGCATTACCTACATGTTCATGCTCCTTCCGCAACCAGAAAACGCCATGGCACCTTTTATAGATGGAAGGAAGTGGAATGGAGAGTAGATTTATTTCTCATCGAGGCCCTTAACACGCTAGAGTGACTTAACCTCATTGACGAGCAAGTGATCCCAATCTCCTCTCTTCTCCTCTCCCCTCCAGACCATTGGATGTCATCGTCGTTGATCACATTCATCTATTCACACATTAGATCTTGTGCCACTTTCATATCAAGCCATTTAGTTTTCCACAGCTCTCCTCCTTCCTCTTATTTTTTGGGAATATAAATTCTTCATTTTCTCAATCATCATATTCATCATCTCGGTTGAAACCCAATGGTTTGCTGAGACAGAGGGGCACACTATATCACACGTCGGATATGACCTTAGACGTAGTGTTTTTTCAAGCGTGAAATGAGGAACCATAGACCATCTGAATACCCATAAATAAAGAGTCTGAATATAAGTTGAATAAATACTATCAATCGTTCAATTAAATTTTTTACTTATATAGCACTTTACAATCTGATTCAGACCAAGACATAGAGCGTTACAGTAGTCCAACCTTGAACTAATAAAAGCATGAAGAGTAAGAAGTCTTGCCCCAATGGTGCTATTAAAAACCTCCTTTTACAATTCTGGCTGGGAAAATGTCTAAGGGACAGTTGGTAGGTTTTATGTGTTGTACGACCTCACTAAGAAACGTCCAAGAAACTGGCTTTAAATTCCTCAAACACAGCTGAGTGTGTAGGAGAAACGGGTAAAAACACCTTAAAATTAGCACTGGTGATTTTCCTGATAGATGCTACTTTGTCAATAAAATGACCAAGGAATTTCTCACATGCACTGATTAACACATCTGTGGGAGCAGAGGTGCATGGATTTATGATTTATGAGTTAATAGTATTACTCTGGGTTCATGGCAACTGCTAGCTATGACAGAAGAGAGATGCAGCATCTTTGCTACCTTCACAGCATTCTGCTATGTGGCTAGACTGTCCCTTAATACACCCAGTGACACTTGTATATTGTCTTTCTTCCATCTTGTCTGCAGTGTTGCCTAAGGACCCTTGTGGTGTCATTTAGCCAGGGGTCCGCCTTAGGTTTAACAGCTTTAATCCGGTGAGGGGCAATAGAGTCTAAGATTTCAGTGCATGTGGAATGGAACACAGAGAGAATGTTATCTGGGGCAGAGGGAGAGACCAGACCATCCTTTACATAAAACTGTGAGCCCACAAACGCAGAGGCAAACTCTCCAGCTGAAGAGGTGATGCGGCGGCGCCTAGAAGCTGAGGACGGGCTTAATACTAGTTCCATGACCTGAAGATAGTGTGGTTTGTCCAAGCTGTCCATTGATTTCCACCTCTTCTTCTCCTCTCCTCTAGGGGTGTTGAAGTGAATCATTGCATTGATGCATCACAGATCATACTCGATTATTCCCTTCTGATGTTACTGATGTTGATTCCCATTCGCTGCTTTTTTTGTTTTTGTCTCTTCATTGTTCAGACTACATTTAGGAAGTGTCTTTTTTAAGAGCTGATGCAATGCAAAGGGATATATCTGACTGCATGAATTTGTTGATGAAAACCATGTCTAGCAACATATATGAATATTGAGGACGTGACGCATCATGAGGCATTAGGACACCGATATGAATCATTCACAGGATAATCGTAATCGAATCGTGAGAGCCCAGTGAAGATTCACACCCCTAACGTCCTTGATTCCTTTCCTCGCCTCCTTAGACCTTAGACAAGGAGAGAGGAGTCAAGGCAACGACCAATTAGGAAGATCCTTGTTTCGAAGCCGTCATTTTAAAGCAAAGTCAATTAAATATGACGTGTGGCACAGCTGCCACAATCCGTAGATTCCACCTGTGTGTCATGCTTCTTTTAGATGCCACGGGTGCCAAAAGATACACCTGTGTGCCTCCTGCAAGTCTCCTCTCTCATCCTTCAAGACTTAGCACTGAAATCGATGTCCCAGGTACAGGCAGGAGGACTGAGGAAAGAGGAGACAACTATAGGCGCATAAAAAAAAAAAAGAGAAAGGATGTGTTTTTTTTTTATTTCTTCCCTAATTTCATTTCCTCTGTGTAATGTTTAACGAAAAGGGTGGAGAAATTCTAAATTTGTCAAAAGCCTCTTTGTTGTGGCTAATGTTGTGGTATAGCAGTATACATTTTGTATATAGTTTAGTTTTTTCACACCTCAGATAAGAAGTTTTACAGGGATACTGTAAACTGAGCGTGATGGTAACGTGCTGACTCATGGCCAACAGAGTGCATAAATAGTCTGTGTGTTAAAATGCATTCACTTGACACATAGATGACACGTTTTGTTTTTATTCCTTCTGACACAAGGAAACTGACTACTTTCCCCTCTTTGTCTCCACAGAAACCTGCTGGACAGGGACACCTTCTCCAAATCAGACCCAAGTAAGATCTGCCACCTCTTTTTTTCTTTTTCTTCTTGTCACCCATGGTCAACAAGTCTTTCTGTCAGTGTTGTGTCTGAGCTTGCTCAACATCACGATACGGATACAAAAGAAGGGTGTGAGGGAAAAAATAAAGGAAATAAAAGTATAAAAAAGTACTGAACACATGAGAAAACAGTCAAACAATAAGGGAAATGAATGGAGTTTAAGGTAGTGATACATTCATTAGGGACCAAACGAAGGTCTTTTGTTTTGCCGTATGTAGTCGTGAGTCACTCCTCGTGTGTTTTTTGTTTTTTTCGCTAAATGTGTGAGCTCGGCTGGAGACTGGTCTGACTAATGCATGAGGCTAACTAAGAAACTTCTATAGATTCACAGAATGGGTGGCAGTTCTGCTCTCCTCTCACGGCAATTAAAATCATTAAAATAATGTTGTTAGTGGCAGTCTCTTATTTTTCTGAATAAGGATATTTCCCCAAATGTTTAACTATTCCTGTAGGAGAGTTTTACTGTGTGTTAATGGTTTGTAAATGCTGGATGTATATTCCACCGGGTGTGTGTGGCAGGTATGTCATTGTGTGTTAGGGAGTATGGGTAGAAGTGTGTTAGGGAGTGTAAGAATCATCCTGTAAAAATAAAATCCTCATTATCACAGATGAAATTTGTCATCTTAAGGTGTGTGTGTTTAGGATTATATCACGATGACTTTACTATGACCCATTAACATACACATACACTTTTGCAAAACAGAGTTTGTCAGCACATTTACAGTAGCATGGGGGAAAAAATGAGCCGAGGTGACGGTGACAACCGTGATGAACACGATGACGAGGACGACAGTGATTTCCATGAGGAGGAGGAAGAAGCTCAGGCTTTACCCAAACATTTCGGCGTGCTCCTGTGCTGAGAAGCGTTTGTGATTATGCTGAGCGTGGCGACTTCAATCTCCTGATATAAACCAGCCTGACAGAGGGGGAAGAGCAAGGAGGGAAAGGAAAGAGGAAACGGAGAATGTCTGAGATACTGGAAATGTAGAGATATCCTGGTTCTGTCACCTGCTAGTAAACATATCTTTAAAATGTAAAGAGCAGTGGTCCAAAAACCAAAACAAGACTCTCGGGTACTAGTGGAATAGAGATAGAAAGCCCTTTTAATACATTCAGTAAGCTGTGAAACTGTGCAAACGTTTTCTAATCTATTATTGGTTTATCTGTTCCCCAAAATATCTTTGAGTTTCTACCAGACCCAAGGTGTGTGTGTGTGTGTGTGTGTGTGTGTGTGTGTGTGTGTGTGTGTGTGTGTGTGTGTGTGTGTGTGTGTGTGTGTGTGTGTGTGTGTGTGTGTGTGTGTGTGTGTGTGTGTGTGTGTGTGTGTGTGTGTGTGTGTGTGTGTGTGTGTGTGTGTGTGTGTGTGTGTGTGTGTGTGTGTGTGTGTGTGTGTGTGTGTGTGTGTGTGTGTGTGTGTGTGTGTGTGTGTGCGCGCGCATACATACAAGCCCATTTGATGTATCCTTCTGTCGGTTATCTCATAATAACATCAAAGGGCTCCAGAAATGATGCGGGAGCTCAGTAATTTGCCTTTTACTGTATTGTCTTATTTGGGTAAATTGCATAATGGGCTGAAATGATGTTTTCCACCTTCATGAATAAAACTGTTAGGTGCTTTGATGTAGTTTTGTTATATTTAATTCATGCATGTATGGCTTGTTAGCTAATGATATTTTGATGGAGCAAATAAATACCATGACATTTGAGTTTTATGAATAAGGCTCCTCTATCATTCTCTTAGTTAGCCTAACCACCAGTTCAAAAATTTGTTAATTATAATAAAGAGTTGTCAGGTATCTTGTTAGGTCTAGTACATGCATAATTGAGAAAGTTTGATTGTCTGGCAATGCCTGGACAACTATAATAGATATAAGCATGGGTTTGAGCATGTATCTTTAACGTCATGTCATCACGTGGTGTGTCTCTGTTCTTCGCAGTTTGTGTTCTCTACACACAAGGCATGGGCAACAAGGAGTGGAGAGAGGTGAGAACTAAAGAGAGCGTGTGTCAAAGAATATGCTGCGCTTTATGTTGCGTCACCTGTCTTTATCCAAAATGTATCGTTGTACAAATAGAGATATAACCAAAGGAATCAAATGAGAGTAGAATGGACATTCCCATTGAAAACAACATAGCATAATGGTCAGAGTGGGCAGCATTTTTAATGTGTGCTGTTGCCATTGCAACCATTGTAACAGGCTAACTTCCATAATAACCAACTTGCAGCGAGTAGCGACCTCACAGAAGTGATGTGTTTCTGGCCTGGTGGGGGTTTCCATTGGCCTGGCAGACCCCCCGATGATGAGAATTCATGAATGTACATGAGGGGGCAAAGCTTGCAGCCCCAATCATTCCCAGTTATTCCTAGTACTGAGTAGCCCATCATCTGCATGCAGTATTAATAGGCTACGTTAAATGCCTAACCAGGAACCTACCTGACCCCCATTGACTTGATACTTCAGCTGCTTTGCATACATTACTCTAAAGCTGTACATAATCTTCTGTAACCAGCCTCCCCCCTGATGTTGCACCTGAGGAGAAAACCTGCCAGTGATTAATTATTCACAGGAGTCAGTGCAACTTCACAACGCAGTTGTAGTATTTACAAGCTGATTTCTGCAGTAATATTAAAAGGACCGAGAATGTTTCACTTTAGCTTGGACATTATAGATTATGGAGATTATGTGTTTAAACTGACACTGTTTTTGTAATCCAACATTTAGAAAAGAAATATTTTGAGAATTAGAACTGATCCAAAAGGTATTCTTATCTGTTTTTCTATTCCTTTCTTTGTCCAGTTTGGGAGAACGGAGGTTATAGACAACACGCTAAACCCAGACTTTGTGCGGAAATTCATTTTGGACTACTTCTTTGAAGAGCGACAGAACCTCCGATTTGACTTGTAAGTAATGTGTTTGTGTGTGTGTGTGTGTGTGTGTGTGTGTGTGTGTGTGTGTGTGTGTGTGTGTGTTTACAACAGACATTATGAAGATTGGATCTTTGGTTTACTCAAAGATGTTATTATTATTGGTTCCATTAAACATTGAAGAGGCTCCAGATGTCACCTGCAAAATGAGAAAATGATTTCATAATTATTTGATGCTGGAACTATAAAATATGGTGAATTTAATATTTTCTTAGATTTTTCTCTTTACTGTACTTTTGGTATACAACAGATTTCTACTCTGCTCTAATTGACTCTCCACTTTAGTTGATACACTTTAATTGAGAGAAGTTTAAGTAGATTTCACAATGCATGTGCCACTTGATTAATATTCATGTATGCCAGCTAATATTGGAAAAGAATTACAGGAGCAAGAAAAAATGTGCTGAAAAAGAATATTTAAAACATTAGACAATGTATTTCATAATCGTGCCAATTTTGTTTTCTCCAAAAGTTTTACAGGGACACATTATCTTCTTTTACCTTGACAATGACCGACTTATGACCGCACAGAAGTCCCTCATAGTATTAACGGGTACAGCAATTTTGTTTTGCTGCATTGCTATGTTCGCTATATTGGTTGATAGCAACTTTAAAAGCAGTGTTGGTCTTAGTCCAATATTACTTTTACTGCTGATGTTTGGCAGATTGTGGATTTGGCAGCCCTACGGCAAAGTACACCCTCCAAATTTGTAAAGTTATTAAGCACTTGATCACCTTAATTGCTAATTGTGCTGGTTTCAATAGTGAGCTAAATGGAAAGGTTTCCAGGTATTTGTGAGCACTACAGTATGTGATCGTATATTAGATTAGTGCAAAAAAAAAGCTGGTTTGCATCCGTTTGTACTAAGGCCTTTAAAATACACATCTGCGTGGGCTTGTATCTGTGAAACTTACTCTCACTTAGTAAGGTTAAATCTCTGCGTCAGTCTCCTGCACTAGTGAGTCCTGTATCACATAAAGGTATATTCTATAGAACTGTAAATGTTCTATGCTCTGTGGCTGCATCTCACACTGGATTAGCGTTCCTTTTGTATGGAGGAGACAGTTGATCATTAGCTGTATGAAACCACCAGATTGCCCGCGGGGGGGTGGGGGCGATCTCAGATTGCATTTGTCATTGAATTACAGAGGGGATTTTAGTGGCTTTATTTCATTAGATGGAGACTAATTACATTATAGGCTATGAACCAGGAAGCCACGTCGGCAACCCAACTGTGATATCTACAACACGGAATTAGTGTACAGTATATTGTGCGTGCGTGTGTGTGTGTGTGTGGAGGTATTTCTATATAGGCATAGTAAGTGGTTGTTGTTACTTCTTAGTGCTTAATACAGGGTAAAAAAGGAGAAATGTGGTCAATTTTTACATCATTTGCCAGGATATCCTGTGTCAGTGGATATTTGGATGTTGGCAGAGGTAGTATCCCTGTTTATCTATACATGCACGGGTGTTTCATTATCTCAGCTGGATGCTCTGTCACAGCACAAACTCATGCCATCATCTTACAAGTGTAATCAGGCCACCAGGACAGACCCACAAAGCTTATGTGTGCCCATCCCCACATACTGTGTGTGGCCACAGGGACACGTGCTTGTAGCTGTGTGTGCGTTTTTTGCGATGGTAACCATAACAACCAGGGTTCCAGGGGACGGTGGGTGTGATATAGGAGCGGACTGATTTTCTTTAGGGAAACCGAAGCATTTAACCTTTAATATCTACTCTGCCGCAGCATGTTATTAGGACCCAGTATATACAATATATTAGCACACATGAATGGATTGCTAGAAACCTGTTACTTTGTGTCCCTGAAATGTACATGCAGGACTTTGAGTTGTGTGTTTTGTTGTGTAACCTTTCTACTGGTTCTGGTATTTAACTTTATGCTTCCCAGTTTGATAAAGATCCACATTTCAGGGTTACTTTTAGCTGCTTTGACTCTCTGGCCTTCCTATGAATCACTTGCAGTTGCTGCTATTGTTAAAAACGAAGCCTCTCTGGAGGCTAGAAATGCAGAGGTGCACTTGAGTGTGTCATGTGTTATCTTTTTTTCAATCTGAATAAGTGTCAAATTTCACATTTACATGGAAGTGGGTTTTCCAGAACAGTTATGTGAAACGTTTTACAAATAACCCAGACATTTAAAGGTTTTTGTATCTGTTCTGTAACCTACACACAAGACCAACACACTTTTTACAGTAGTGTGTAGTGCTGTGACATTCTTATGTTCAGAATATGTCAGGACATCTGTGCTGTGTGAGTATCTATGCCTTCTCATTTGTTAAGCTAGCTGAAGAAATGTATGAATGCATGCCTCTATTCTTGCTGTCTCTTGAGTGGTTTTCTGAATGAAACCGAGCATCGGAGGAACAAAAAGGCACACTGTCCTTTTGTTGCTCTGTTTGTGTGTCATGCATATGTGTGTGCGTGGACCTAGCTCGCTGCCCCTGTCATGCCTAACGGCCACAGATTGCTCGCGGTGGCGGCCTGTAGAGGGTAACAGTCTGAGATGATAGCAGATGAAAGAGTGTTTCCTCCCTCAGGGCCATGAAGAGGGGATCTGAGTGAAACTGTTATACAGTATCGTGGCCGGGGATAGCTCAGTTGGTGTGTGTGTGTGTGTGTGTGTGTGTGTGTGTGTGTGTGTGTGTGTGTGTGTGTGTGTGTGTGTGTGTGTGTGTGTGTGTGTGTGTGTGTGTGTGTGTGTGTGTGTGTGTGTGTATACAGTATATATATATGCTGTATATTACTCCTCGATGCAGGGGTACTACTCCGACCTGCGGCCCCTTGCTGCATGTCATTTCCTCTCTCTCCCCTGTCTTTATCTGTCCTATGGAAATAAAGGCTTCAAAACCCTAAAAATAAATACTACAGTATGTCAAATGAATTATGACTGCACTGTGTGTAATAGAGCTCTGCATGTCTGTATCTTCCTCAATAGTTGGTATGTGTGGAATTTTTCCACAAGCACCAACACAAGGTTGACATGTTTTGTTTTGATGACAATAGCAACAACTGTTAGATGGATTGCCATATTTTTTGTCCTGACATTCATGTTCTTCAGAGGATGAATTGTTACAACCTCAATCCCTGCACCTCTGATCATGTTTTGACCAAAACCAAAACCATTCCCATCAAGCTCATCTTTGTGAAGTGTGCTAGTTAGCAAAATATTGGCATGCTAACAGGCTAAAATAAGATGGTAAACCTCAACATGCTGACATTATCATTGTGATTGTCATGTTCATCCTCACAAAACTGCAAGCACAGCTTTAGACTCTGTTTCTTCATAAGGAGGTCAAAGCTCACAGTGGGTTTGAGAACCAGACCTGTCCTTTCCTGGTTGAAAGCCTGCATTACAGTAAAGTGATGTCATTTTCTAATCTTACCAGACTGTTGTAACTGTTCTACTATTTGCCTTTACCCACTCATTATATATGGTCATTATATCCACATTACTGATGATTATTTATCAAAAATCTCATTGTGTAAATATTTTGTGAAAGCATCAGTATTCAACACTACACAATAGTTGTGGTATTGTCATTGAGGGATTTGGTCAAAAAAATTGTGATATTTGATTTTCTCCATCTTACCCATCCCTAGTTCAAAGGTGTTCTATTTATTTCTTACGGTAAGTTACGGTACATAGAGATTAGGGGATTTGTCTGTACTTCCTGCTGAGTCAGTTTGGACACATGTATTGGTAGTGAAGGATTTCCACTCCAGAGAGTGGATGATTGGTTTCTCTAGTTGGATGGTAAAGAAACTGACTAGTGTAAAAGTTATAGACACTGTTAAGATATAATGTGATTGTATTGCATCATTTTAAATACTCCGTCTGGCTTTGGATTCCTAAAGAGGAACACACATACAAAGGCACACACAGGATGCACTTGTGTACCCTGAACCTTCTTGTAAAGTAACCAATATTTTGGTGGGAAAATGAGGGGCAATTTACCCAGCCAAGGACAATCCAAGTAGCGGGTGAAATGACCTGAGCTGTGAAAGGACCTGAAATTGCTGAGCTTGAGCTTGAGCTTGTCTGATTGTTTCCCATTCTTTAGAGCAGCTTCAGCACTAGAGGGGCCATTTCTGGACACATTCTTCTCTCCACAAGTATTGTATGCATGAGAAACCTGCAGGTGGAATGGAGGAATAAAAAGAGTGAAAAAATATTCAAACATACATCAAACAAAATCCACAATAGCTTACTGAAAGTGAGCAGCAGTGGAAACACATAGGAGAACAGTAACTTATTTTCTCTCTAGGACATTTTTTTATTCTATTTGTGTGTCTCTCTCTCATATGACTGCCATTTAGTCCATTTAGTGTCAGTTTATTGGAGGATGCCTGTGAGCTGGGGATGCTGGGAAGTGAAACACCCAGAGCCTTTGGTGAGATCGGCGGTGACAAGCTGCTTGGCCCCGTCACTGATTTACTCTGTCTGGAATCCTTGTCATATTCCCAGCTGAGCTCCTGTCACCCTCCATCACTTACCTAATGTACTGACACTCACTCGCTTTTCCTTTCTTCTACAGGTATGATGTTGACTCGAAGAGCGCTAACCTGTCAAAACATGTGAGTTCTAAAACGTCATTATGTGTCTTTATTTTAGTGCGCACATTGAAGCATGTATAATGTGACTTGTTTTTGTCTCTTCACACTTTTGCTGATTTCATTCTGTCGTGTGAGTTAGTGTTTTGTGTGTGCATGATTGCTGTCCTTGTTACTACCTCCCATTAACCTCATTTCAGCCCCATAACCACACATCTGGTCTTTACAATGAGTGTTTATCACATACTGTAATAGCACATTCCCTGAACGGGCTGCAGTTCATTTAGAAATTAAATAAACACTAATTTCCCCTGTCCACCGTGAATTTTTTCACACTGATAGCAGTGATTAGCGTTACTGTAATTAGGAACAACAAAGTGATAACTTTGCCAGTAATAGCTATGTCCTGCCTACTGCATCATGGGGATTGTAGTTCAAAGACTCCAAGCTTGTACCCTGGGAGGTTTTCCTTGGTAATGTTTAGAGCGGTTCACCAGCCATGTTTTTGTTCATATGTTTCATGTGTTTCATATTCTCAGTTTATTACCAAATGTTAAACAGGTGCCGATCCCTTCGGACCAAGCATCGACTTCCATTTCTGAAATGTGAAGCCAAATGCCTTAACCTGGATTCTGTTTATTTTCCAGCAGAGACCAACTCCCCTGGCTTCAGAAAGAAGTCAATTTCTATAGAAGTCTCTGGGGCACATTACCCTACTTCTGATCGATAAACATTTATGGCCTCAATTGCTAGTTTCAAGTCTTCTTTAGTACAGTATGAATTTGATTTAGTAAATTATGGCCAATTTACTTAAAAAAGACAACAAAGCAGTAGATGCTTTATGACCTTTCAACTTGAAAATCAGCAACTTTTCCCTCTTTAATGTTTAGCTAAGCGGCATTGAAACCATACACAACACTGGCTGGTCATCCTTCCAGAATCCGCACTTCAGTCAATTGCAGTATAGTAAATTCTGGCTCTACAATTCTAAGATAGCAACGGTCAAAATGCAAACTCCTGGCTTCAAAACTGCAGTCCACAAACCAATGGGGGATGTCCACAATGCCACGTTCATTATTTTTAAAGTCTATGCTTTAGACCGAGTTAGGCTAGCTGTTTCCCCCTGTCTTTATGCTAAGCTAAGTTAGCTTGGGGCTGGTGGTAGCTTTGTACATACTCCATACTGTTCTTCTCATCTAACTCTGAGCAAGGAATTGAATAAGTGTATTTTCCAAAATGTCTAACCTTTCCTTTAAGCTGTGACACTTATATTTTGCAACAAATGGGGAAACGACTTGGGGAATAATTTGACAATTTTCATCCATTCACTGCGCTGTCTGTTTATCCCAAAGGTCTGTGTTCAACTGTAATCTTGTTTGCACACCTGTTTTCATCCAAAACGGCTTTTCGGTAATATCTGCGACATGTTTGGGCAGGTGTTTGCTGTCGTAATGGGCATGACTAACTGTCAATGTTCAATGAAAGGAAGTCATAGCAACAATACAAATTTTAAAGCTGTCTTTTCTACTCATAAACTCTGTTGTCTGGACATTTACATTACATGCATAAGCTTTAGTGTTCGATTTAGCCAGTGTGCTATCAGGCTTTGCTCCCTCATTCTATTCAGCAGTATTTTGCCACCACCTCGAAGAAATTTGCTACAAGTGTGTACATTACAATTTGTACAGTATGTGTCTGTGAAACACTCATTTTGTGTAACACTCACTCGACATTTCTTTCCCCTAAACAGAGCTGCAGGCTGTGACTCACATTCTGCCCTGAGCAGACAATCTCCAGCCCTTAGCTCTTATCAGTGTTTGCTCTTCAGTGTTCGAACCGACCGGTCTGCCCACATATTACACGACATAAACACACCGTCACATGACTTACTTTGTGTCATAAATAAATAGAAGTGGCTGGAATGATTGAACAAAACAGGAGGGGCGGCTAATGTTTGACATGAGCCTATAAAGACGAGAACTTGAGCATGTTGCAATGAAAGTCCACAATGCCATTAAAGTAGATTTACATAGAAGACATTGTGGCAAGCTTTCTTTATAGTTTATAATAATAAACATCATGGCCAATGATAGACAGCACTTAGACATGTTTTGTGTCCCAGGGCAATACTAATGGTACAACACTAATGCTCATCTGCTATACAAGAGGGATTTCAAGAGTTGAGTTAGTGAATGCTCTTGTAAAACGTATAATGTTCTACTGCATGCTCTGGTTAAGTAATGTATTTTTTACTGGAATATAGCAAGCAATTAACATGCCAAGGGGAATCGGTACCAAACCATTCAATACCGATTTCCCCGGTTTTCTTATTTTTATATTGCATTTAATGAAATGAAATAACATAGTAGTTACAGAGGAGGGTGATGGAGGGGGACAATGCTACCCTGAAATTAGGTGAAATTGTATTTGTTTTTCTCTAACATTGTTTTCATAGCGCCATTTCACGACCTCAGGGGAATAAATATATAGGTGTAATTGATGACCTTTGTAAAGGCACAGGCCACAAGGTTGTACTTTCGGCTCTTTCATATGTACTTGTGGAAAGGGCATTTATTTAGATGTTAAGCTCAGTTACAGCAAACTGCTGTTCACTATCATTATGTGGCATCAGATTGAATGGTGCAATGCAATTTAAAAGGGAACCTTACAGTATGTACAGTCCTATTGATTTTAGTGTAGGCTCATAGTGGTGGTGTTTCATGTTCAGTATGATGTGAAGGAAGTTAGCTAGCTTTGATCCCAAGGTGGGTTTGTTGTCTCAAATGTGCCCCTTGATATAATGGATGATATTAGGCTTTTAAATTGTTCTATTGATATCATAATGTAACTGTAAGGCTGTGTCAGAGTCAGTATCTCTCTGCCTCTAGCAATAATTCATATTAAGCTTTATTTGTAGATCCATTTTTAGAGTTGCGGTTTTAAAACACTGAATGAAAGCCATCAATATCACTGCTGGCATTTATTTGTCAGTAACTGTATGAACGTGTAGATGAATTGAATACTACACTCTAGGTCTCTCTAAAGCAAATTTAGTCCCTCTTAGTTATTACTTAGTAATTTTTGCTCTTCTCATTTGTGGCTTTTTTTGTGTCTCCGGATGCAGTCCACCCCTCTTGTGCTAACCCCATCTCTCTTTCTTGTCTTCCCCTCCCTCAATGGCAGTCTGTCACCCTTTTGTTTTTATTTCCTCGCCATACTCTTGTTCTCAGGGTTCTTGACCTCTCCATTTCCAATTCCACTCCCCTTCGCTTTGCCTGACTTTCTTGTAATCAATAATCGTATACAAGAAGAGACTGGCCTGTTTGCTCGGAGACAGCATACCAGCATTGATGCAGGAGTGGGGTGTGGGGGGGGAGACCAGAGAGGCAATCCATTAGACAGTGTTTTATCATTGAGCTTTAAGCTGCAGACGCACCTGGGAACCGGGTGAAAACGAGTGTGGGCTATAGAGGGACTGGTCGAGATAGGGGAAAAAAGACTCTCGCTATCCTGTTCATTAGTAGATAGAAAGCCAGACTGATCTATTTTGAAAATTTTAGATATTAATTGCAAATCGAACAAACATCGAAACATCTGTAAAATCCTTGGTTACCACATTTTTAATAAGTCACCTTTTATAAGGGGTTTGTATTTTGAATCTACCGTAATATTGATAATGGCTAATACATAATTTACTTGTAACTATATTTATATATATATATATATATATATATATATATATATATATATATATATATATATATATATATATATATATATATATATATATATATATATATAGCACAAAATAAGAAGACCCTTTGGGTTGAAAGGTTGTAAAACAATTCCTCTGGTCGCTGTTCCAGTAAGAAACCTTTCTTTTTAATGTCTTTAAATATAAACATAAGTATACTATTTATTAACCTTTAAAGGAAACGAGCTACCAGCTAATTTAGCTGAGCACAAAGGCTGGAAACATGGAGAAACAGCTAGCCTGGCTAACAAATTAGCTTAGCAACGGCTGTCCAGCTTGGTGCCTAAATGAATATCCACAATTTGTCCTCAAGCGCAGTGCTGTGGAAATACATTTGCTTACATTTCTAAGAAGATTTTCCCAATATTCCTGTTAATCTGAAATTTGAGCAGACAACTGGTTAACAATTCCAGCTCTGCTACAGAGTAGACTCGTGGATGAGAAACAATGAGTTACCAGTATATTCTCCTTTTTAAAACTGGTATCCATAATACCTTTTAACCGGTATCCATAATATTTTTTAACCATCTGTGTTCTCCTGCTCATGCTCACCCTGAACTCCTCAGTCTTATCTATCATACAGTTATAGCTAAACCCACACAACTATCTTTTTTCTTATTAAATCTTTTTAAGCCCACGCTGTTATATATTTATCCATTAGTTGCACAGAGCCAATTCTTGGATGGACCTCCATGATGGGAAACAGCCATGGTTGCTAGGTGATTAGTGACTTTACTGCACAGCCTCTACATCTTGGACAGTGAACAAATATCATGAAAATGATTTTTACTGTGTTATTTCAGCACCCATTGTGGCCTAAAACAAATTAATTTATGACAAATTAAAGTCACAGGGTTGTATGTATGCAACACTGATAAATGAGCTAGACAGGTTGCCATGAGGCTTGGTAGATGGATAGATATGGAGACAGAATAATAGAAGAGGATAATCAGTGGAGCAAAGAGAATCCATTATGTTAGTGCTGCTTGGAGCAGCTCCAGTCAGATATTAGAGATACTGTCAAATAATGACGAACGGTCTCACGGGTGCCCCGTAGTAAACCTGGGCTCGAGATGGCATGTTTCTGAAATAGCTTTCATACAACTGAAGTGAGGGATCTGACATAGTTTGTGTGTTGCAGTGGATGTTTTTACACTTAACTTTTACTTTGAACGTTTTCACACAGCAAGCTGTTTGCCATTGTTTTAATCTGACTGTTGGAGCTAAATCCTGCTCCATTCTCAGGGTTCAGTCAATTAGTAGTTAGAATCTCAGATGTTGATGTGTGAATCCTTTCTATTACATAGGATATCCTGAGACAAGTACAGAGTCAAGCTAACCGCTCTCCCCCAAATTTGTTTGGCTCTTTGGCTCTTGGACTTCTAGTCTTATCCACAAAGGGTGGGGTCTCTAGACCACAGTGATGTGTCTGTGTGCTTATTCGTTATCTTTCAGTTGGAATGTGATTGAGAGTTTATGACCCTCAGTTTAGGACTTGCAGAGCAAAAGAACAGCAGGTGGAAAAGAGGGACTGCAACCAGAGACAGGATATGTCTCTAACATCATCAATTCTGCTTCTGACACGTTTGTAGAGCTGGGTTATAACAAAATGTACCAGAACATCTTATATCATAAAACCGAAGTATTGCAACACAACTTAATGCAACAAACAACAAACTATATACTTACAACAACAAACTTAATGCATGACCAACATGTCTTCATTTATGTTGAAATAATGCTTTTGCCTTTTAGCTTAAATGTATTATGCAAATCACACAAAATGTTTAAGCACATACAAAATTTTCCATTCCAACACTGTCAAAATGTATAATTCCCACATTGTCATGCACAGAAATGTAGTTAGTTAGCTGTTTCCAGGACTGATACACACTTGTATTTTCTCTCCATCTCTCTGTCGTTCTGTCTGTATCAGCAGTGAAGTGTGATTGTGATTGAATTTAGCAGGAAAGTGGCAAGGGAGCAGAGTTGGGCAGGTGTGAGGGCTGGTGGGAGGAAGGCTCAATCTGCTTGGCAGTATTATCCGTCAATGGGGAACATGGGGGTATTTGAAATGGTTTCGCCATGTTGGGTAGCGCTCCGTAGAGATCAGGAGTGTTTGCCATTTTTGTTTCTTTATAGCTGTGAGTCATTTTGTGTCATTTTCATTTTATGTTGTTGTTTTTTGTATTATGTCTTGTCTGAATAATAGAAAAATTGATGCTTTTTTTTTTTTTTAACTCCCTCTCTTTTTGTAACTCTGCAGGATTTTCTGGGCCAGGCCTACTGTACTCTCGGAGAAGTGGTTGGATCATTGGGCAGTCGCTCGGAAAAAGCTCTTGGGTGAGTAGGTGTCCCCATAGCTGGGAGTGTGCCGATATTCAAGTCATTTTCTGACCTTTTGTTTTTTTTTAATTTTATTTTTATTTTCCAAAGGCGTGTTACATGGCTCACATTTTTTGTTTCAGGATACACGAATCTCATGCAAGCATGTTTTTAGTCCAATGAACATAAATAGTATAAACATGTTACAGAAGTATTGCAGTATTACAGGGTCCCACTGAAGAGAGAGAATATATATACACACATATGTACACACATGAACACATGCTTACACTTTAGTTAGCCTTATTGTCAACGTTTATGTAATCCCAGAACAAGGGGACACCCCATCCCCCCCATCATCACTAGTGTTGGGTACCGAAAACGGTTCCCACGCATACGGTAGGAATTGGACCGGATTAGAATGCAAATTTTGGTTCCTCTTAACGTGTTGACTGAAATATTTTCCTTTTTGTTGCTCTGACGTAGAATTACCACACTTCCTACAATATTTAACTTTCTTCTACTACGATTACGTGCAAAGGTGGAAACACGTTGAATTTATTGAAACATGCGGCGACACACTTATATATTTAAGTAAACGTTTTCAATAAATAAAAAAAAAATCTATAAAATAGACTTCTTTGATGTCATTATTTCGGTTTAGGAGTCACATTTGTTTTTAAAATACCGTTTCTGCATGGGAATTGTAAACATCCAAACAATTATCCATAAATCTGCTCAGTATATCTGACCAGTGTTAATAAGTGGTCACAGCCAATGTTTTTTCCTACATTGTGTAAAGTGTGTTTAAGCATTGGCTGTGTGCCAGCATGCTTTAAACCTGCAGTTGTTTCACAAATATTGTTTGTGAAAGCGTATCACTTTTGTCACACAAAATAGTGCTGGAAACCGGTTTGCTATCAAGGTTTTTTACATGCTTACACACACACATGTACAGTCACTCTTCCATTGTATTGTGGAATAGAGTCGTCAGTATGTGCTTCCGAGGTCACTGCTACATAATCCAACACCGCCACAACACAGACCCCGCCGCCAACAACCGGACTTCTAGTTGGTGGTTAGTCTTCTTCAAAAGGTTTTTTTCAGGCTTAGAACAACATCTTATTCTTCTTCTTCTTCTTTGTGCAACAGGGGTTACAGTATATCATTACCAGTTGGCTTGGCATGCTCTAGACAGCACTACAGTTGTGTTTTTCTGTGGACAGTGCATGTGTGGATTGGAACAAAAGAAGGAAAAACCCTGCTTTTAAAAATACCCGTGTAGGTGTGCACTAGGCACTAGCAGTGAGATATGTGTAGGTTTGCTTTGTATGGACGAATAAATGCTGCTTGGTAATTGGAGCGACTGAAGCGGCATCAAGGGGGCATCCCCAACTTCTGTTTCTGGGGGTACCAAGCTGAGGTACAGTGCATAATACCCACCGTTTTTTAATAAGCATACACACAACACATGCCCACAAAAGCACACCCACATACTTGAGGGTATTCTTATACATACAAACACCGGCGCTCCTTACTTCGCTATGGTTCATCTGAATTAGTAGGCAGCCTATCCTCTGCAATAAACCATATACAATAATATATATATTGTCATTGTGTGAGTTCACAATGTGTACATGAAGTTATTTGAAGTTAACTAATAATTACTTTTAGTCTGTGTTTTTCTTTTTTACTGTCTTTGGCTTTGAGTATTATGAAGAGCGCTATATAAATAAAATGTATTATTAATGGAAACGATAAAGCAGACCATAATGGCTTAAAGCTTTAGTGCATAACTTTGATATTAATAAATGTTCATTACATTTGAGCCGTTGTCAGACGAGTTGCTACAAAGCTTTTTAAGACTATCGGCTCCACAACACTCTATCAGTATTTCTCAGTATGGCTATGTTCAGAAGATTGTGGTGTCCGGTGACCTTCCGGTGCAGAAACTTGAGTGAAGATAAAAACCTCTTCTGAAGAGTCCATAATGTTTTTTTAATCCTCCTTGTCCTTCTTGGCTACTAGCAACTGGGTGGGGGAGGATATGGGGGGTGCATGCGGGATCACGGAAGGCTTGTCACGTGGATGCGCCGACAGTGTTGTTGCTGTTACTTAAAATACCTCATGGGGGCAACAGAAATTACGCACTATAGCTTTAAATGAGCCCGCAGTCTTTGTGTTTATAAGCTTTAGAGATTATTGCATCGGTTCCCATAAGTAATTCTGGATATCGCTATGTCTACACATAAAGGAATAGTTCACCCAATAACGCTGCAGAGAATTGTTCAGAAAGTTTTTTTTTAACATTTTCTAACCTTTTTTTCAAATCAAAGTCTGTTTGCAGTATTTTCATCTTATGGGTGTTCCGCTTCTTAACACCATTCATCTGTAATCAAGCTCAGAAGCAAAATCAGCTTCATTAGGAGTCCTAATTAGGATACCTTATTATCTATTTTTAGCCATGATGCTTCACATATTGACTCTCTCATGGTAAAATCCATTTGGCTTCCTTTCAGTTGTGTCTTATTTAATCCAATTTGCTTGTTCATTTGAAGCCTTCATGAGCCTTGAGATCTAAAAAGAGGGGTGTCGGGGGAAATAAATACCAAGCTGCCATCCCTTCTCTGAATACGTCAACAACCTGGCAACCTGTGTGTGTGGGCGTGCGTGCGTGCGTGCGTGCGTGCGTGCGTGCGTGTTCTATTCCATTCCTTTCAAAGCAACAGTCATCCACTTGACCAGCACTCACCAATGTCATTTCTGTGCAGGTTTTCCAATGTGGAGAGAGAGATATATATATATTTCTGTCTGTCCGTGTGTGTGTTGGGCACATGCTTTTACATGCACCATGGACCCCTCCAAAGTGCAAAACAGTGTTTTCTGCCTTGAAGCGCTACTCAAGAAACCCATCCCTCCACTCTATTCTTCATCACACACACACACACACACACACACACACACACACACACACACACACACACACACACACACACAAATACTTGTAGTCATTTTATTTTTGTAATGGTGACACAAATGGCAAAATGGATGTATGGAGAATGGATGTAAGAGCCTCAATCATTTTTAATTTAGGAATTTATAAATGTACAGATCAATCTTGTGTATTCTATTTAAAGCTGCTTTTTTTGTGATTGCAAAAATGTGTTAAATTGAAAATGTTATATGTCTTGTACATGATGTTATTATGATCATTGGGAGGAAAGGTTGTGTGAGTTGTTGACTTTCAGGTGTTGAAGACACTCACTCTTCATGTATCTGTAAACAATAAGCGGTTACATATAATGAATGAATGGCTGGATGTAATGATAGATGTAAGGATGGATGGATATATTCCACAAGTGTCATGAAGACCGTTTACTTTATAAACCCTGTTTTCAAAGGCATATTGAGTGATGAAACAAAGGTAAAGATACAAAGGTACAGAGGCAACAGCTGTTGCAATTGTTGCTGAGGTTGTGTGTGTCTGTGTGTGTTTGTGGGTGTCAGACTTTGTCAGACACACACCTGCAGCCTGACACGACATGGGGGATCTTTAACAATTGTAATGAGTGCTAATTACAGTTAATTACATTGTTCAATCAAACTCCAGTGGGCATTCAGCAGTATATGTGTGTGCGTGTGTGTGTGTGTTAGGGTTGGGCGGTAACACGGTATACCGCGGGGTCTTAAAAATAGCAACGGTGTTTCAATACCGTCAATGTGTGTTTCAGTCTAAGTGTTTGGTATTCACTTTCTGAACGGTGTAGGCACAAGCCAGCAGTTTGATGACGCCGTCTGCGGCTTATGTCATCATTTTTAATTAGTCATGGTAATGCCGTATACCGCGGCTTAATAGGACGGAGGTTTGACGGTATCAGAATTCTGATACTGCCTAACTCTAGCGTGTGTGTGCTGTTGTACAAATAGTATGTACTAGGGCTGAACGATATGTGGAAAATATGCGATAATGTTGTTGACTATTGTGATAACGATCACATTATCATTACTTGCGTTAAATAAACTGATATTAAAGTGTACTCATTTCCGCTGCTTTCAATATTCTGCTAATATACAGCTAACTCTTATTTAAATTTCAAAACAAAGACATTATCTTTATTTAAGAAATAGAACATTGAACTGAATATAAAAGGCACCACTAAAAAAAGCATGACCGTTACAATTCAAGGTGCAGTTTTCTAATGATACTATTTTTGAACTACCACAAAAAATCTCTTGGAGTTCATTTTGCGATATATATAGCAGCCTATTGCTATGTGTTTATTACGGCAGTTGATATTGCAATTAAAAAACAATTCACTGTGCAACCCTAGTATGTAACTGATTTTCTTATTACTTACTTACTCATTTACAATTTAACAATTTGATTCAATATGAGGCATCCAATATTTTGAATATACAGAATGAGCCCTAATTTCAAAAGAAAAAAACAAGGTTTGAAGCTGAGAAGAACCACCCTCATATCTGTAAGCCGGGAGCTGGTTAGCTAAGCGTAAAGACCGGAAACTTTGTTGGCCGCAGTGAGCTTCAGGAGTCTTTGCAGATTGTTTGACAACCTCATGGTGACGAGACTAATTTACTAGCTTTTCTCATGCTAAGCTAAACTAAGCTAAGCTGAGTAAATTGGCCGTTGGCTGTAGCTCCATAAATAATGTGCAGCCATGTGAGTTTTCTCATCTAACTAGATGCATAGAGCATGAGAGCACTCAGCTTTAGTGAACACCACCTAAGATGTTTTGCAGTGAATTAGTTTTTATCACCGATATCAGTTTCACTTAAAAATATTGATTCTAATGTTTATTTTGAGGGGCTTATGAATATTCAGTGGGCAGTTTGGGAATGGGGGGGCTGTGTCACTTTTTTAAAAACCTTTTTCTCTATTCTCTCTCATTTTCAACTCTCCACCTTTATTTCTCTCACACTCGCCACCCTCTCTTTCTTCTTTCGTTTCTGCTTCTGTTTTCCCACAAACAAGATTGTTCAGAACTATGGAAAAGCCAAGTGGGATACAATTTTAGATCCAAGTGAGGCAAAAACACACACACACACACACACACACACACACACACACACACACACACACACAAAGGCTGATAGCTGTGAATACAAGCTTGATTGTATGGACTTGTAAAGGAAGGACTTGTAAACTCTGAATCTGCCTCTGGTGCGACGTGGATTTGATGTCAGTGTTCCTTTTGTGTGAGAGAATTATGGTCATGAGTTTCTTTTGATGGCGAAAACGTGTCTATGACTGTGTCAGGGCAGGACCACGAATAGATACTTGCATGCATGGTTTTATGATTATAATTAATGTCTCGGTCAGGTATTCTCCCTGGGATTGCGTGTGTGTGTGCGTGTGTGTGTGCGTGTGTATGTGCGTGTGCGTGTGTGTGTGTGCGTGTGTGTGTGCGTGTGCCCGTTTGTGCATGCATGTGTGTTAAGCTGCAGCCCAGAAGTGGCCCAGACTTAATTACCCGTCTCTCGGTAGACACTGATTGCAAATCCATGTGTCTTGATTAGAGGATTCAGTGTTTCCTCTCTCTCACACACACACACACACACACACACACACACACACACACACACACACACACACACACACACACACACACAAACACACACACACACAGATTCCTGAAGCACTTCTCAACTCTAAGTGCTTTTCTTGTGTTATGAATATACTAATAAGAGTAAACCATTACACCTGAGAGTGAGAGTATGGATTTTTATACGATTTTCATATCTTAATCATCTGCTAAACCTCTGTTTTTATTAAATTCATTTAATATCACTGTAAATGCCAAACATGAAAATATTGCGACATTTAAATTAGGGCAGCAGAATATGAGGAAAGCATGCAATATGCAATGACGTGGAGAACAGCATTGTGTTGCATAGACTTTTGTTTAGATTTCAGATTTTTGCTGGTCCTTCTTTACCACATATTGTGTCAGTATGTATGTATGCGTATATGTAGGGCAAAAACGGTGAAATACATTATTCATCCAGTAACCATGCAATCCTGTCAGTTGCCACCCACATATCTTTTTAAGGCAGGTCTTTCAGACAATGTAATGACCGTCGCTCTAACAAATAGAGGAGCAAGAGCAGGCATTTGAGGAAATAACGAGCAGAGGAATCCCATTTAATGTCCCACAGTGGGGGCCCCCCAGCTCGGCAGAGTTGTCATGGCAACGCAGATTAAGGCCGTTTGTCTGATGTTTGTTTGTATGCATCTTTAACCCTTTCTCATACATATTTGAGTGTGAAAAACAGTGAAAAACCGACATTAAGTCTGCAGCGTGCTTTTTTCAAAAATGTGTATAATGTGTGTGCTTCAACTCCAGGCGGTCTGGGCCCTCTGGCAAAAAAAAAAGATTTGATTGGTTGCCTAGGCCCAGTGTGACATTGACGAGAGGTGGCACTCCGCGCCTTCCACTGAAAAGTTGAGAATATTTTAACTTGTATGCGTGTCAAAAAATGTGGTGGAAGGCAGAAGTCTGTCTTAAACAGTGAGGTACTGTATGTAACCCGAGATTAAACAGGTTTTGTAACCTGCTTTTGTTCCTCCTGTTTATACTAGATATTAAAAAATCCCCTCGTTTTGTGCAAACATCTTCAGAAAATTGTATCTGTAAATTTGAGGCTCTAGCAGTTTGAGTTGATCAAATCATGTCCAGAATTACAGTCTTTTTTGTTACTGCTCCTCTACCAGAGCAAGGCAGTGAAAATACTGTCCAGGGATGCACAAAGGAGGAATTTTATATTAACAAGACGGTAACATTAATGTCTATCCAACATTAACAGTTATAACCGTCTTGGGCCACCAGTACTAACATGGAGGAAAAGTTCTGCCAAAATCGACAAGAGGACTGTGAAATTTGTGCGGGATTTATGCAATTTATATCAAAGCTTTTCAAAAGGTGAAAGGGACAGCACCTCCTTCAGCCAATGTATAAATGAGGGGGGGTTTATTAGGTTTCCAGTTGAGAAAAATAAGCCAGCAGGCCACCACTGAAGCAAAGGCCATGAAGCATTTGCTTGTAACACTATTACACTACAGCCTAGGGGTAGTATACCAAAACCGCTTTGTAAAAATCTGTATTTATTGTTTTACCACACATATGTGCCAAGACTTCAAAGATTGGATCCCAAAAATCATCCAAATGCTGACAGCCCCAGAACAAGGGCTCTACTAAAGCTGGACTGTAGCAACATCTAGGACCGCCAGGATCGACTTTGGGGGAAGATTTTTGCGAGCCTTTCTTTTTAATAATGAAGACCGTAGAGAACTTTAAACTCTATCAAACCATGACATATACACAGTCTGACATTTAAAGTCTAAGTTAAGTAAGTAAGTGATATTAAATGTACTTAAAGCTTAAGTGCGTAACCTTTTTTTTATAATAAAGAACATCCGTTACATTCAAGCCATTGCCAAATGAGTTGCTACAAAGCTAATTAAGAGGAGCTTCACAAAACTCTCTCTGTATTTCTCAGTATGGCTGTGTTCAGAAGATTGAGTTGAAACTCAAAGAAAGATAATAACCTCTTCTGAGGACTCAATCATGGTTTTTCTTTTAATCCTGTGTCCTCCGTATCATTATACTGTACTGTGACTGAATTCATTATATGTTATAGGCTGATAACATGTAAAAATCCTAATCTCAGTCAGTAGTGGAGTCAAAAGTATTTCTCTGTGGAAATATAAAGTAGCATGGTGAATGAGTCTTAATGATAAATAACCATGCTGGACCTTTGTTGATTTTAAAGAATAATATGTTTAGTCCTGACGAAGGGTGGTAATATCTGCAACTTGTAACATTGGTACACTGGCAACCCACGTAGCTCAGTGTTTATTAATTAGCTCAACGTTTTTGTGTCCATCTTGCACTTTGACTCCCATCGTGCCCACAACGCTGTTCACATTGTATAATGCTGCCAAAGCAAGACATCATGTACAAGATGTTGTTTTGTGTAAAAGGTGAAGAGCAGGAATTTGAGAGAGCAGTTAATTGATCTTGTTGAAAATCAAATGAAGTGGGTGGAGAGTCAAGTGTCAATATTACATTTTTAGATTGCAGAATAATGATCTTGACCACTTTTTTAATTTTTAATACACAGGTTGTTTTTCAGTTACGTGGTTCTCACTCACAACTGAACCTCACACATCACTTACCTTCTTCAATATCCTTGTTGGTTTTGCATGTGCGGTAGATGTCATCGTGATCCACGATACATCAGAAATATCCTGTGGCACTACACTTTTGTCATTGTCAAGCTCTCTCTGAGAACCATTTGAGTAACAGAACACATGTTGTGTACTTCCATCTGGATTGTAAAATAATTAGCAAGAGGATGTCAATAAACCTAAAGCACGCCTGTGAAAGTATTTCACATAACATCACCCACAGTGCAGCAGAACAGGGACAGTTCACCTTCAAGTGATGCTGTTGCATTAGTAACATAAACACCAGCTGGTATATCAATAATATCTCCTAGAGAGGTACTACATCAGTATTGTCATATTGATTCTCATAGGTAGGTGACTAAGGTCTGCCTCTCTTTCCATCATTTTGTCTTAATTAGTCTCAATTAGTCTTCCTTTTGAATATATTTGACTCATCTTACACACATAACGCATACAACTCCTGCAGACCCCTTCTCCATGTGCTGTCTAGAAAATAAAAGGAAACGAGAAAGGAGAAAAGTCTCCTCTCTCCTCAGGTTGTAGGAAAAAGGGTAAAAAAACAACAACAACTCAGATATTCAATGCAAAGCATTAGTTCCAGGTTCTATTTCACTTCACTCCATTTGTGCCAGGTGGGTCTCTCAGAGCGGAGCTCATCGGACAATAAGTCCTTTTCTCAGGTTGGAAGACCTCTCAAAAGCCATGTCAGAATATGTTGTCCGGTTCCTCCTCCCACACACGGATAGCTTCCTTTTAAAGGTTCATTCTGGTTGGAGGATTGTCATGGAGATACATTGTTATTACTGTTTCCATGTGGTTAAGTACTGCAAACAAAACTGCCCAGGAAATCCAGCATTTAAATGATTTCAAGTACTTTTCATAGCTATTTTTGCATGTAAATGTCATTACTGTTTTACTTTATGATGCAGAACAAAATGAATAAGTGGTTGTATTAAACCTTTCACAGGTAGACAAGACAAGTAGCCTACATCAAATAATCAAACTAAACTTTAAAAAAAAATGTTTTTAGTTTTTAAATATTTGAAGCTAATGTATGTTTTTATATTGCCAATGGTTGACATTACTACTGTATAATGTGAAGTGTAACTGGTTAAAGAGGAGGGGGTGAATGTCAGAAGCTAAACAGTCTGCCATGACTAACAGACTGAAAGAAACATTTGTAGTTTGTAGACAGTGCAGCTGGGTGGGT
>NC_048429.1:13229364-13260593 GCF_013103735.1 Etheostoma cragini | reverse complement strand
CCTGCGAACATTCAGCGTGGTCCGGCGCAAACCACTTGCTGAACCTGACGGCCCGGCAAACGCATGTTTGGCGTTGACATGGTACCTCAAGCTTGAACAGCTGCGGTGAAATTGAAACTCCTTGTTACAAATCTTGCAAATAACCTTGTACTTGTTAACTGTACCATCATCATTCTTTTTATATTTGAATCCGTCAATAGGCCCACTTTGCTCACCTTGCTCCATCTCGCCTCTAGCTCCCAACCACTTTCCTGACCTGAATAATTTGTTACACTGCGCATGCGTGAAATGCGTTAAAAAAAATTGACGTAATTAACAACAGACAACTAATTAACGTCGTTAACGCGCTATTTTTGACAGCCCTAATATATACACAATGACAGTATAGTGACTTCTCTGCATTTTATCTGTTGGACTGATCCCAAAATGATGCTAAACAGAGGTCGCTAACACTGACCAGACCTAAACCTGTCTTCGGTTCATAGTAAATCCAACTCATCAAGAGCTTGGACCATATAGAATAGATCTTTTATTGTCATCGTGCTTTGACAACTAAAAATCTGTAACATTTAAGTTTAATGTCCATATAGGCGCAGCGATGAAATGCGTAAAATGAAATGCCACATTGGAACGTGGGCTGTTGCACTACAATGTGGCCAATTTTTCAGCCCTTTCCCCCCTATTACTGTGTCATTTATTACAACCTTTCATGCCTCCTTACCGGGAATAGCTGTGGCCTCAGGGGAATTTTCTACAGATTTGGCATTTGGACCCATAGAAAAACTGATTCGATTTCAAAAACACGTTTTTGGCCAGAAGTCAAGAACTCATCCACTAGTTATGACAAAAAAAATGCACACAAATGACTAATTGGATAAAATGATGATGTGCTGACATTTTAAATCCAGAGAGTCAAAGGTCAGCTACACTATGACATCATAAGGCTCTGATAAAAAAAAGATTCGGGGTCATAAGATGTCATAAGGGGAGACATTTGGTCGGATACTGAATTGGTGATACTAATCTTGAAAAATGTGGAGACTTTTTTTATCCTCTGTGCTGCCAGGTTGAAGGATATACTTAATGCATTTTATTAAACTGCTTATACATATTACATGAATCTGGACAGACATGCATGTAAACTGCAACTTGACTGGTTGGACAAGCCATACAAAAGAATTTAACCAATAAAGACAAAACTTTGTTCTTAATTTGTCACATACAATGTAGTGGAATGTAATTACTGCATTTAACCCATTTAACCTATTCTAAGCGTTAGGAGCAGTGGACGGCTAGCATTGTACGTACAGCATCCAGGGTTCAGTGTCTTGCTCAGGGACATTTTGGCATGTGGCCAGAGGAGCCTGGGATAGAACCACTCTTCTTGTGGTAGAGGGTCGACTAGCCTACCTTCGAGCCACAACTCACCCCACACAAGTGCGAGGCATTCATACTAGTTGAACTTTCACTCAAATGGTAGTAATAATACAAATGACATTGTTTACAGTACAAATCTCCCCTGCATCACCTCCCGCCCAGCGTGCAATCAACCACAATCACTGCAAAATGTCACGACACTGATGAGACTGTGTCGGTGTCTTGGGAAAGAATCTCAATTTTTTCCTTATTTCCGATATCCTGTGGGCAACACGCCACAGCGCCAGTATGGAACATCACTGAGTAAATAGACAAGGCAATGGGATGTGGTCCGTGTGGGACGGGACTAGTTTCAGAATTCAAACACGCAGGGTCTGGAAGCAGCTCTGGGATGTGTGTGTACCATCATTGCTCCTCTTCTAGTGTACACACTGCTCGGACGTTGAGATGGTGATTCCACTTAAGAAATATGAGATGCCTTCCAGTTTTTCCATAATGTCAACTTTACCTTGACCCTGAGTGCAGAGAGCAGCGTTGACGCAGAAGGAAGGATACATCTGGAGTTAACAACATGCCAAATACACTATCCATGTGATTGGGATGTCTTAACCCTTTGCTGTGTTGTGTGTTGTGTGTACAGAGGCATCCAAGGCAAGAAATGCGGGACCATTATTGTGAAAGCTGAGGAGCTGAACAACTGCAGGGTGAGGATGGATAAACACTTCCTGAGTCCCTGTTGTGTGTCTACCTATTTTTTCCTGCATATTTCCTTGCTCTGTCTTTGTCTACCTGCTCCTTCCCCTGGCAGGAAATTTGTATCGGAGGATTCAAGGCACAGTATCTGCAGGAACTGAATTTTGAGTGTAAATAATGTTTACAGACTTAAGACTCAAATGGCATGAGGGGCCCCTTTGTCCTTTGTTTGAATATTGTATTAAACTTTTGGGAACAAGAAACATTAAAACTTCATTAAAACACTTAAAAAGCACTTACAGTCAGCTGTAAGCATTTCTGGTGCCATGTTTTGTTGGTGGTGTATTTTGTAGTTATGGGCATGACTGTGTCAATTTATAAAAAATATAAAAATGGCCTCTATAGTACCCCAAGACCAACAAAAAAAAGCAGAAAGAGGCTTTTTATCCAAACTATTTAGCTCTAAACTTTTCCGCAAACAGCCTCAATCAATCAGAAATCATCAATCTACAAAACGTGTTGCATTCAAGGAGAAATACAGTCTGTAGATGGGATTCTATCCACTCATCAATGTTAAACACATGGACTACCACTGCTTGGAAATGAGCGTGCGCAATGTATAATCGATCCATTTATTCTGTCTTTTTCTGTCTCTACTCATTAGGAATCTGTAATGATGCAGTTCTGCGGAAACAAGTTAGACAAAAAGGATTTCTTTGGCAAGTCAGATCCCTTCCTGGTCTTCTACCGGAGCAATGAGGACGGCACGTGAGTTGCCCTCCCCCTTCGCTCTCCGTCCATCTTTCATTCCCCCCTTTCATGTTTGGGTTAATCCTTCCCTGGATCCAAAGGAAATTGGTTTCATTGATTTGCTTTAGGTTTAAAGCCGGGCTGCCTGTTTAAGCATGTTTGTGAATTACATGTGGAAATATTTGTGTGTGTGTGTGTGTGTGTGTGTGTGTGTGTGTGTGTGTGTGTGTGTGTGTGAAGGCAGGAGACATTGAAGTGTGTGTGTGTTCGATCCAGCTCTGTGGGCTCTCTTCTCTATCCTGTAGTGTGTGACAACTCAGATAAAACCTTGTGCTCTGAGGGCAGAAGAAGAAGTCCACCAGTTATCAGTCCAAGGGACTAATGAAATCACCTCTTTGCAGAGTGTGTTTATGTGTGTATTTTTGTGCATGTGTGTGTCAGGGCAGCAGTCGAGTTCCACAGCCCTCCACGTTTAATCTGTTGGCAGAAAGTCACCTCTTTAACTTCATTCACTTTTCCGTTTCCCCCTCTCTTCCCACGAATCTTATTTTGTTCTCCCTTTGTCCATTTTCCTTTTCTCACTCTCTTTTCCTCTCTTCGTCTTTCTGCAGGTTTACCATCTGCCACAAGACCGAGGTGGTGAAGAATACATTGAACCCAGTGTGGCAGGCCTTTAAGATTTCTGTTCGAGCTCTTTGCAATGGTGATTACGACAGGTGAGTCCATGGTTTTAGATACTAGCTATTCTTGCAACAACACGTACAACCACCTGATTCATTAGCAAGTTATTTTCAATTTCAAACACACTGAAAATATTATGCATGGTCATGTGGGCAACGTATGTGATTTGATGAATGGTCCTGCAGTGTGAAATGGCCTCTTCAGGCTGCTTACACAGAGCACAGCACTGTTGGTTGTGGCTCACCAAAGAGTCTTTCTTTTGGCATATTTTGGAAATATTTTAGTCAGTTTTAGTGTAAGAAACCCAAATATCTGCAATAATATAGGAGGTACTGGAGGTATAAACAGCTTATACTCATTCATTTTTACCTTTGTCTACGTAATGTTCTGTCTGTTTAGGCTGACTTGGATATGAACAATGAGCCTTGACACCGTGCATCCGAACACACTCACTTCTGCAGCCTTTTATTGTTTACCATGCATTGGGGAGGCTAATAAAATGAAGAGAAAATAAAATGTTTTTGACAGCTGTGCATCACTGAGTGTCTGGGTCACATTTTCTCTGAGGCCACTAGAATGAAAAATGCATGCACTATATTTTGTAAGGCGCTAAAGAAAGTAGCATTCAATAACACACATCTAGTGTGAATGAAAAATATATGAAGCTGTTTTCAGCTGCTAAGTAGAAATATGATTGTATTTGGCAGATTCAGCAGGAAGGCAAAGATGATTTGGCAGACAATTGCGCAATATTTGGTATTATTTTTCTGGAGAGAAAGCAGTGCAGATGAATGTGATTTTCCTCCTGGTTTTCTATAATGATAACTCCATCTGAATCAACACTTTCATACATTTCAATTGAGGTGATATTTCTCTACAGCAGCAGTGTGGTGGTTCCACCTTGGTTCATGTAACTGCAGTCGTATCTAGATGACGTGTTCAGGGACAAGCTGTAGTTCACAGGCTTTTTGGTAGATAGTTAACATTGTTTTCTGGTGGTCTAGTTTATATTTAGTTCACAAGTTTACAGTGGTAGGGGGCAGACTGCTGTTTCAATTCTTTTACTGTAAACTGTACTAAACAAAGAGACAAAAAAAAGTATTAAGTCAGAACTCTGTTACATTACTTTGCAGTTATTTTGATACCACAACAAGTGTCATCCTGCACACAGTCTCTCTATATGCTTGTAGAGATCTTTAATCGTGTATGAATGTGGTACGTGATTGTGAGTTTTTTTGGGGGGGGGATTTCACCGAAGGCAGGAGATTTATAATTCTGCTTTACAAATACTCTTCCATTGTCCATTGCGCTGATCCAGGATCTGCCTGGAATGCAGGTGCTGTCAATGGAATATGCTGTTATTAATTGGGTGATGGATAACATTTAAAACATCTATCTTATTTGAAAAGGCATATCAACAAAATTCTGCCGCTGCTCTGTATCTTATATTTTTCAAATAACCTTCAATTATTATTTTTTTTTTAAATTCTGCTCCTACAAATACTTCTTAGTTTAACTCTCGGGAGAAGTCTGAGAAAACAAATAAGTAGGTTAAAGTGTGTGTCCCATGTCAGCCATGTGTTTGGGTCCGTTTTGGGTGTCGACACGAGCTGTGTAGTAACAAAAAGGCAAAAAGAAGGTTTAGGTTAGTTCAACTTGCAGACAGCGGCATTCGTCTGAAAGTTTGGTCCGATAAGCTTATTAGAGTTGAATCTATGTGAGACTCTCCTCTCACAGTGGACTGCACATACAGTACAACACACACTCACACGCACTCACACATTGAATCTGTCTGTGCAGCCTGGGAGAAGAGATAAGGAGGAGCTCAATCTGGCAAACAATAGAAAACTGTGTCTCTCTTCTCCTGGTTCACACACAACACACACAACACACACACACACTCTTCTTTAAAGCTCAGAGTGAGGAGGGGATGTTTCCTACTAAGATGTGAGGTAACACCGACTTAATGAGACACAAGCCCATAAAAACATGCATGTACCCACACATTATGCCAACATCTCTGCAAATGCAGCTTTCTCTGGAGGAGAGAGTGTTAAGCCACCCAGGAGACACATTTATCCCCAGAGTGTCCATCACTATCAGTCGGCTCATTCCTGCTCCTTTACTCTAATGTGCATCTGCCTCTCCAAGCAGCTCTAAAGCCCATTATTGTTGCTTTGTATTTTCGCTTCTTCTCATATTGAAAAATGTAAAGTGCATTTTTGGCTCAGGTTTTGAATTAGGTATAATTTGCTTTGAGAAAGCTGCCCAATTCTCTGAACAATAAGTTCAGAATAAAGTCAAACAAGATTCAGTCTGCTCACAAACTTGTACACAGTCAAATGTGACCCGTCTCCACTTCCTGCTGTCAAAAAGACAAACTTCATCGGCCAAGAGAGTATGACCATTATATGATTTAGTCACTCAGACTGCCTTTTATTACTTTCTGTCATTTTTTTTGTTGTCATTTTCACACCTTCTTTTCTGCCCCTTGCTCTCTCTCTCTCCTTCATTCTCCCCCAGCTGACTTCCGCCTGTTTTAATTCCGCCTCTGTTCTATTATCCCTTTGCCTCACTCTTCTCGCTCTCTACATATACGTATCACTCTCCTGCTTTTGTCAGAGAGAAATGACCCTCCTGTTGAACATATTGGTAGATGGAGTGATACCGCAGCATATCTGCCTCTTGCAGACTATTCTGTTTTTTTCTCCCCCATTTCCTTGTAAGCTATAATGGAGAACAAGAATTATTAGGAGATGAAGGGCCCTATCTTGCATCCGGCGTATGACCGACGCAAATGTCTTTGCTATTTTAAGACCAACGCAGTTGTTAAATCCCCCTCCCAAGCCCACGTTGTTTAAAAAGCACATGCACCTGCGCCCATCTTTGCGCCCATGGGCGTGCAGGTCTTACAGGGAGGTGTGGTCAGGTGAATTCTGGGCGTCTTGCTATCTTGTGGCAGCAGAAAGTGATCGTGCCATTGACCATCAAAAACCTGGTCTAATGTCATTAGCGAAACATTTCATTGTTATTTTGACAGTGCATTAGTAAAATGGACCTAAGCTTGTGCACTGCGCGCACACTATGCTTGTTACACACACAAAAGCACACAGGGAAGCGCAGCGGCACACACACATGCAAACAATTTAAAAATAAAAATATGACGGTGCAAATCCTCCATCATTATAGCAGTGCACTAAGGTACAAACGCGCCTTGCTTTTAAAGGGAATGGGAGAAGGCTCTGATTGGTTTATTGCATGTTACGCCCAAAACACTATGAATTAATTAAGACACTAAGTACAACCCTTTTGAACCATGCGCCTGGCGCACAGACACTTTTTTTCCGCCCTAAAACTAGCAAAAGTGGATTTGGAAGGGCCCTAAACGCACCTGCACCATGCGTTTCACACCGTGTGCCTAGATTGTTAAAATACGGCCAAAAGAGCGCACATTACCGGAGGAAAATACAGTGACAGGCAGAACTGTGGAATACAGATAAGCTGCAGAATGAATCTGCTTCTTCTAACGGCTTCATGACAACTTTCTGATCAAGGTTTAGACGCTGTTTTTATTGTAACTGTCCAGCGACATCATCTTTCACCTTTTAGACATAGTGCATGTTGCCAAGAAGCATTGCAATGCCTTAAGACATAAAGAAATCCTATCAGGAGAAACATTATTAGACCCGTAATTCAGGAAACTTGTGTCTTTTTAATCTGTTCCTCATCTTGTGCCTCTCCTCTCCCAACAGAACAATCAAGGTCGAGGTGTACGACTGGGACAGAGATGGCAGGTAATTCCTCCTTTATTTGACCACTTCTATTGTTCTTTTTGTATATTAACTATCATAAAACCCTTTAAATTACACACTGCAAACACATATAATATATCCTGGGTTCAATACATTACAGGTGATCTCTCAGTACCAACTTTGTTTGAATTGATCGAGATGCATGATTAGACAAATTATGTTTTTTTTTTATGTGACAACACCTCCGCTGTTTGTTACTTTTCCGTAGAAGCGTAAACGAAGCTTCAGGCCTCTGCGTTCATCTTATTAAATTTGGTTCTGCTAAGTAACACCAGAATTACAGACGGTCATGCAGATTCAATCATGTCATGATTTTAGAAGTGCATCTTTTGAATGCAGTTATTAAAATGTTGTGATTTGCAAAACATATTTTTACCATTCTGTGTGAATTACTTAATCACACGCATGTTAAGACACAAGATAGTTTTTTTGTAACAATTTATATCAAATACAGTTATTGTGTGATCTCTGTAAACTAACAAGGCTCAAGTATAGCAGCAGAGAAACTAAGAAGTGTTCAACAACAAGAGACCAATTCATTTTTTTTACTGGTAATAATCGTGTTGACGCAAGTATTGATGTTCAAAACAAGAGTTAGGATCAGTGGTATCCCTACTGAAGTATCGACCAGTACACCCCTACTTTGTTCAGGGGGTTGCCATTGGCAATGGGCCACGTCAGAACATGGCACTGTTGTCGGGCAAAAACTTGCAATGTGATGTCATCTGGTTTTGGAAGAATACTTTGTGACACAAATGCTGTATTTTTTACTGTGTATCTTGTGATTGTCATGAAAAAGATCAAATAATTGCCACCGTGATAACTTTCCAGAACAGTTTGATTGTTGTGCATCTGATGAGTCTCTATTACTCCAACTGGAGCTCCTGGATCCGGTTTCCACTGTCCCCTTGCATTTTCTTTTTTTTAAAGCAGGGCTGTTGTTGATTTGAACGGCCACTTAGTTTGACAAAAATAACAATTATTTGAACAAAACCCACTCAAATAAGATGACACTTTATAGTCCTCAACACCTGCTCTATTTGATTGGGTAATTTCCATAGTGTTTCATACTATATCGTAAGGATAGCAGGTTGTTGTAAAGATATGAATCTGGGATGCAATGATAACCTCCCTACTTGTAATCATCTGATAAATACACGGCAATACATTCCCTTATTCCTTCATGTCGATAAGACTCAACACGTTAGCTTCGTGTGCACGGCTTATCTAATCCGAGTCACACATAATTGACATAATTTCAGAAGGTAAGGAAGCTGGGTGCAGCACCGTCACAGATTGACTGCATAATGATGAGTCTGGATTCTGGGTGCTGACAGTCAGAGAGAAAGGAGTGACATTTGTCAAACTGTAGTTGAACGGGGAGTTGTTCCTCTATTATTTATGCTCTGCAATCTATTCAGTGTTACTCTCAAATCTGATAGCGGGAACACAGTGATATCTTGGTGTAGCATTTTTCAACGGGACTGAGAAAACTGTCATTTTTTAACAAGCTGTTTGTTTGAACTGAGCTTTACTGTGTGTTTCAACGTGAATTTCTTCCTCACGTTTGAGTTGCTCTCATATTCATCATTACATTAATGTCATTTAGCTGACGCTTTTATCCAAAGCAACTTACAATTGCTATATATGTCAGAGGCCGCACGCCTCTGGAGCAACTATGGGTCAAGTGTCTTGCTCAGGGATTGGTTGATGGATCGCAGTGGGAATTAAACCCAGATCTCCCGCCCTAAAGGCATGTGTCATATCCACTGCGCCACCACCATCCATGGTTCTCATCATGGCTCTCAGGTTAAGTTAAAATATTTGGGATAATCACTACATCTTGGTCAGTGTGTGCTATCAATCAACTAATCAAATGGAATATATTGTCAAACACAACTATTCATTTTTTTTGTGTTCCTGCTCTGTTTTTCTTACTTCTCTCTCTAGTCATGACTTTATTGGAGAATTCAGCACCAGCTACAGAGAACTATCCAGAGGGCAGAGCCAGTTCAACGTCTATGAGGTGAATTTGTGTGTGTATTTGTGTGTGAGCTTGCATGTATTCTCCTCTCTATGGTTATCCTTTGACATGCTTATTGTCACTTTCTCTCATGCACACACACACACACACACACACACACACACACACACTCTGACAGACAGTTATGATTGATCACGGGCTTATCTTTTCCCAGGAAGAGTCAACACTTCTTGATTAACAGAGTACCACACGGAGAGGAGAGCGCACAGGGGACTGTCATTTTAAACAGCTGCTGTTTGCCTAATAGCGCTCAGATGTGCACACGCACAAAGTTGCACACAGAGGCCCATTGAGTGTTTTCTGGCCTGTGTCGTGACCCTGGCTTCCAGCTTAAAGCTGACAGTTAGAGAGAAGATGTTTTTCAATTTGTGCAATAAAAACCTCTTTCATTGCAAGAGGCCGTGTGTGTGTGTGTGTGTGTGTGTGTGTGTGTGTGTGTGTGTGTGTGTGTGTGTGTGTGTGTGTGTGTGTGTGTGTGTGTGTGTGTGTGTGTGTGTGTGTGTGTGTGTGTGTGTGTGTGTGTGTGTGTGTGTGTGTGTGTGTGTGTGTGTGTGTGTGTGTGTGTGTGTGTGTGTGTGTGCAACCGTGCATGTGTGTGTGCGTGTGCAACCGTGCGTGTGTTACAACTGTGTTTCAATCATTGCACCTCTCCTCCAGAGGCAAACGTGTCCTTGTGTGTTCCTATTGCAATGTGAACCAAGGGGAAATGCATAAATCTACACATTTGTATGTTATTTCCCTGAGGTCCTCTTGTTCTGTTTAACCTTGGCAAGTATAATTAGACCATAAAGCTCTGGTTCAACAGCTCTGATGCAGTGTTCGGGAATCAAAGGGAGTTTCAGGATTGTCTAAGGCTGTCCCTACATCACAGGAGCAATTGCATGTTTTAATGAGCTCGGGTTGCATCATAAGAGACTCAATTTATTGAGGTTGACGGCCCAAAAAGTCCCTTTTCTAATCGGTACACAAAAACAACAAGGTCTCAAATCATTATGTAAAGCTTGTCCTGTTACATAGTCAACAAGTCCCACCACTCAGTTTAGAGCCAAAATCCCTTGGCCTTTCCCAGGATACTGTGGGTCCACCCTGGTCTTGCAGTCGGTGAAAAGCAACTGCGCTGCTTGCATCTCAAACCTTGGGCCTCCTTGTTCTCATGGGATTATCGTTGCTCGCGTGTGCATGACGTCAAAGCAAGTCGGGATCAAGTTCAACGCAAAGCGATCGGTTCTGCGCTGACCTGGCACCTCTCGAACAAGCCTTTTTCCACCAAGAGGTGCCAATTCTGAACCGGTCCTTAGAAAGGCCAGCCTTAAATCACACAAATGAAAGACTGAATTGAAGAATGAATGGAAAAAATAAACGTTAAAATCAACAGAGAATCTTATCCTTTTTTTTAGGTGATCAATCCAAAGAAGAAAGGGAGGAAGAAAAAATACCTCAACTCTGGAACGGTGAGGAACTACTAGCAAAAATGAATTTTCTTTTCCTTTGACACATTGAGTTGCATGTGCTACATTTAAGTGCAATACCACACTACAGTAGATTGAGATGGGTACCTCTTTTATACTGCTGAGTGTTTTATTTTGTAACTGAACCAGCCACAAAGAATAAACTGTATTTGTCCCATCAGAGGCAACACCTGAAAGTGATTTTCATTGACCCAAAGCTGATTGTGGTCCCATCACTCACAGGTAACACTGCTGTCATTCCTGGTGGACATCGATGTCACCTTCCTGGACTACATCAAAGGAGGGTAGGTCAATGATCATGCATTCATTGAGCGCATACTGAGATATGGGGAATGTAGTCGGTTTTAATGAGAAGTGACACGCTGTCTCGATTGCCCCATGACTCCACGTTTGCAATATGCCAAAGATAATGATCCCTCAGTGTGAGTGTATAAGATGGAAAAATGTACATTTGCATGTGAGAGGACAGTGAAAGGTAGAGAGAGATTGGCAGATGGGTTGACCTGAAGTCAAGCACACAGGGCTCCGAATCTGAATTGTATGTGTGTCTGTGCCCATGTGTGTAATCTTTATTGTGTTTCAGAACCGGCCCATGCCCTGTGCCGTCGCATGTGCGCTCGTATGTGTGTCTTTGTACATGTGCTTGTGTACGCATGTTGCTCAGGAGGGCTGACCGTGTGCAACCAGGCATGGCGTGAAGGCTCGCCTACACACAGCCTTCATTAGACTCACAGAGGGGGGGGCTGTCAAGGGAGAGAAAGGGGAAAGTGTGTGTGTCCGTTCTTGCGCTGCCCTTGTAGCTTTTTTTTGTTTTGTTTTTATAGGAAGTCAGCTGGCATTTCAAGGATTTTTTTCAAAATAGCTTCAAATTTTTAGCCTGGTTTTGTGAGAAGAAAGTATGATCTTATTCCCTCTGTGACAAAAGCGTAAGAAAACAACACATTCTATTTCCCAACCAGCGTTTTTTGCTGCTTTATTCAGGAGGACTTAAACTGACAACTCAGAGTAGAAGTGCAAAAAGCTGGCCAGAAATTGCTTGAGCCAGCCAGAGGATTATCCAAGAAGAACTCTTGCTACGCTAGACTATCTTTTGTTTGCAGCACAAATGATTTAGAGGACTGTACAAGCCTGCCTTAAATCATACATAAATTAGGTGGATGTTGATGTTGTTGTCCATGCCCACTTATGTTCTAACCATCAGGTTCACAAACACAAACAGAGCTCCAACTTTATAAGGCCCCTACCTACAAGACATTCTATTTGACGGTTGACCTCAGCCTCTACTTGTTACCTAACCACCAATTTCCACCAGGCACATCTGCGCTGCATCCTGGGCGTGTGGTCACGCCCAGGATGCAGCGCAAGTCAATGTTTGAAATTCCACGAGCTGCGCCATGTTGCGTTCCAGTAGCGTTCAGACAGCCGAGCAGACAATGAAACAACGAGACTATCCGGTCAGTTTACTAAAACACCCCCCCAAATTTCGTTTATCTTTCCTTTACAACACCACGGACAACGAGAGATTCATCTGGAGGTTGAAAAACATGATACCGCATTATTTTTTAATCAGGACAACTTCAGAAAAGAGAAGGCATGGAGTTTAATTGTGGGAGTGCATGGAGTGGATGGTAGATACTAGCTTAATAGACACCAGATTGTTCTGTAAAGTACTTTTAGTGTCAGTATAATCTGCGAGTTGGGCAGAAAGATGCTCTGCCTCTGAGTCGCGCCCAGTGCTGTATGGCACGTGGTGCAGCCAAAACACAGCACAAATTGGACATATTGGAGAATCTGAGTAACCCGTGCACAGGAAGATGATTTTTATACAGTACGTTTCTACTAGTGCAGTTGTAAAGTATGACAGTATAAGGCATTGAGGACTATTCATTTTTCTTTAATAGTCGATGACATATGTTTCCAGCCAACTTAAGTCACAAAACAACGTCCTAACTGACTGCAAACATTAAAAGCCGTTCGTAGAAAGAGCAATTATAAGAATGGATGGACAGTAACTTCTACATGCAGAGAAAGAACAGTCACAAGAAGGTAATATACAGTAAATGTGCACATTGTGTGAACCCGCACCACAACAAAACCTTGTGAAGCCAGTGAAAAGATCACTTTATGACTAAGAACATAGATCAATATATTATTGATTCACAGGACAGTGGGATTGCACTTTGTCTGTGCCGGATTAAGATATTATACGGAGCTACTGTATGTTTCAGGAAATGGAAATGAAGCGGGAGTATTTATCGAGCGCATGACAGGAAGGCTTCTATGTTTGTATGCTGATGCAGGTTATGGCCATGTGCTAAGTGTGATCACTTTGCATGACGACATAGCTCGTCAGAATGACTTCATGTGCGAGAGCTGGCTTTGAAATGCATGTGTGAACTAACGCCATGTGTCCGTGCATATGTTTACTCGCTCTGTCGCTCACTGCAATTGGAGAATTCCCGTCTCCGAGCCTCCTTACACACAGACCACGTTCCCAGCAGCACCGTCAGTCAGAGAGCACTTTGAAACTCTCAGATAGAGGGTGTTTTTCTTTCTTTTTTTGGCGGTGCTTTGGGAGTGTGAGCTTGGTGCTGTTACACGCTTGTGTGGCTAAGTGAAGTGCCAAGTGCTGTCTCACTGTTTGAAACCTAAATGGGCTGTAATGGTCCTGTTGCACTTACTCCAACTGCATAATGGGCAGATTGTGTGTTTGTGCGCAGACACTTGCACTCTCACACACAAATACTGTAGGTAAACACATCCACGCTTCTAGGTACTTTCTCAATTGTGCATTCCCCCGAAATCCTTTGTGTGTCTCAATCTGTCCGTACAGCTATATTGTCCCTTTGTCATTCATCTCGTTTCATTTCCTTGTGTCTCTTCTCAGCTCTCCTCCCCGCTTCACTCCTCTTATCTTCTGATTGACAGCTCTTTTTGCAGCTTCAACCCAATCAGCTAATTGTCATTTGGACCTAATTAGGAACATGATCTGCTGGCAGCATTAACATAAATGACAGATTTGAGAAGGCTCTGTCTTAATCCGCAGAGCATCGCTGCTCTTATTCTTTTCACCCTCTTTGATAAAGCATTAATACCGCCCATGGATTTCAACAAAGAGGCCTCTATTCATGAGCACAAAGATAGAAATGAAGAATTGTTGGCTATATCTTTCACTTTGAGTTGTGCCTAAGGCAGCCCTGTCACTCACAGTGACAGATATTGTTTCCCTGTGTTTTGGTATGTGAATTGAGTATTGAAACCAGAATAGAAGCAGGAGAGAACTTGGCTTGTATTGAAATCATTCTGAGAGTTTATAATTAGATAGAGGAGTCAGAATCAAGACAAAGATTTGGAAGATGAAAAACAATTGAAATCTTTAAACGTTTTACTTTGTGAGTTATACTTAGCATATGAACAAGCACTGCCAATATCAACGCTATGCTAATTTGACTTAATGCAGGTATGAGTTGTTTATCCTTCTCCTTTCCACTTCTTTCCTCTCCTTTCCTCTCCTGCCAGATGGACACTGTTCAACCAGCAACATCTGTGCGCATATTATCAGGAGAGGTCACATCACACAACCTCGGATGCCGTTTTTAGGCCACTCAGTGCACTCAAGCATACGTTTCCCTCTGGCACATCTTTATAAGAGGAAAGGAGACTTCTTGTGAACATGTTCAAACACTTAACTTAACATTTTTACTGTGAAGATGAATACTTGCCATGTGGGCTACACTGCCCTTTGACACAATAATGTAGGTTTTTAAGGATATTTCTTTAATAGTGATATCAGTCATTTAAAGAATGGAAAATGATTTGACAACTGGGCCAACTTCTCTGTAATTAAAAGTGGGATTTCCCTTGGTTTTAATAATTAAAGTTGATGAGTAGTGGTGACTATTGGGCCCAGTAGCTGCCAGAATGTATAGCTAACTGCTTAGTGCTCACACGCTCCTAAGAAAGTATGTGTGTTATAAAGGAATTTTATAACACTAGATGTGGTTTATTAGATGTGGCTTTTAAAGTTGCCAAAATACTTTTAACTGATCAATTATTGACTTTCTATCAAAGCCCCCTATGTGAAAAGAATCCGATTTTGCAAAAATACATAATTGGTGTCACTTTTTTGTTATTTTGTTAGAATTTATCAAAATATTCATCATCTGTGCCAATGTTCTCTTACTCATGTAGTGAAAGCTGTCTTGCTGCAGGAGCATATAGAAAAGATCATCTTTTTACAGTGTGGAAAGAGATGCTTTGAAGATGTAGGAGAGACATTAGCATCCAGCCTGTTCAGTCTGCAGGAAAGCTTATTTGAATGTAGTGCGCAACCTCCCCATCCGTCTGCCCCCTGCTGTGCGGTATTTTGTCATATTGGTTCCTAGCTGAGTCACTGCAGGCTTTAACAGCGGGGGAAGATCAGTGACTGACAGTAAAAAAACAGCTGGTAAAGTGGCATCCCCCCTCCACCCCAAACACACTATTAAATACTGTATGCACTACACACAGAGGCTTACACACTATTGAAAAAGGGCAGCCATTTTTTTTTAACGCTGTCTATTGTACTGTCTTGTATCCAAGACTCAGAAACCCTGCACATTAAAGACGTACAGTACATACTGTATATATTGTAAATGCAGTCAGATGTGTGTGTGCGCGTGTGTGGTGCGTGTGTGTACGTGTGTGTGTGTATGTGTGCGCTTGTGTGTGCGTACTATATAAGACACAGAGAAGTAAATACCAAGAGGTAGATTGTGGAGTGAAGGTAACAGTGAACAAGCATCTGCAGTGTGCAATTAAAGTAAGGCACTTAAGCACTCAAGGGTTTGCCTCACTGACACCCTTTACTGTCCCAATAGAGGTTGGGAGAACAAATATTTTTTCCCCTTAATTTACCATTGAAGATAAACCGGTGAAACTTGCGTTTGATTTTATATTGCATATATTTCTACGGGACCCAAAGGTTGAAGTAAACTTGCCAAGAGGTGAATTGCAGCCTGACCGGCAAATACAAAAAAAACATATCATGACACAATAAAGGTGGCCTTTAAAGGGTTATAGAAGTTAATCTGCACCTTCAGGACACAGAACGATAAGGTTTGGTTTATAAGAAACAACAAGCTTACAGCTCACCTCTGCCCGACCGTGTGTTCCTCTGAAAATTCCTTATCACACCTGCCAGAAGATTTAGTTGCTACTCTGCGGCCATGCTTTATCTTTTAGCTACTCAGGTGAATGTATGTCTGTCTGTGTATGTTCAGTAAAGGAATGTACTTTACTTATAATATATAAATCACAAGAAAATAATAAGTAATATTCTTTTGATTTATATCAGTATATAAAGTTTGTGTTAAGCATGTTTGTTTCCTTGCCAAAGACTATCCTTATCTCTACAGTGCAGATAACACTGGAAGGTGCAACTTAGTCTACTGGCACTGACTAAATAAATAAATAGATATACTTACTTTAAATAAATACTGTTTTTTAACACAAGTAAGCTACATTCCTGTACTGAACATACACAAATGACACCCTTTCACCTGATAAAAAATTAAAAATAAAAAAGATTAAAAAGACAACATGTCTGAGTAAAATCCCAAGAGCAAATACATGATGTCTCACTCACATTCTCGAGTGATTAATGCAGAGCATAGAGTTGACCTTTTTGGAGTGTTCTGCTCTTGCTATTAATATTCTCTCCATTTGAAGTCAAAATGATGGTGTCAAACATTAGGGGTGATATTCACTTTGTAAAGCAAGAACCTCACACATTGACCTTCAAGTGAGTTTTACAGTCTCACAGCACAAAGTGTTCACAGTCAGATTGCAGAGGTTTGAGGACGATGCCACTCACTCAACAATTGCCACTCTCTTTTCGAAAGAATTCAGCCAATATACTTTGATTTGAAACCCCTCATTTTGTTGTCAATTTCTGCTATTGTCATAGTTTTTGACAACGTGTAAATTGAACAAAATGTGTGTGACTCATATTGCTGATGTTGAAATTGTTGTTTTCTTGTGCTGATGATGCAGAGTGACGTGTTCTAACAAAGCGCTGCTCTGTTTCCTTTTCATCTACTCTCTTATTTTGTCACTTTTTATTGTGCGTCCCCGAACTCACCTTGTTCCCTTGGTTGTCCCTTTCACACTCACAATTGGAGATTCTCTCTCAAACTGTGCGGGTGCGTGTGCACAAGTATGGGTGTGTGCTAGTGACACAGAGAGATTGGATGGGAGAAAAAGAGGACATGCATAATTTAGGCTGCTAGGTTGAAGCTGCTGCTAACATGCCGAACTGGACCAGAATTCACTCAGACCTCTTCTCTCTGCTCCCTTGTCCTTGTAGCTGTCCTTTAGTAAAGCTGGAATGTACTGGAATTTTCTAAATAAATCACATGGTTACAAAGTCTACATTCAAGCTTTAAAACATGTCACTGTTAAGTTCTGAGTATTACACTGGATGATGAGGAGTGGGACACCATATGGGAATATTCAAACTATGTCAATGTGAGATTGAGAGTGTTCCTCATTCAGTTCAAGATTATGCATTGTTTCTATTTGACTCCCTCCAGATTGTTAGAATTGGTCTGAAAGACACACCAAATAATTACAAATGTAAGAAAGAGGACAGCCTTCATGTCCTATGTTCCTGTGATAAGGTCCGGGAATTTTGGACCCGGGATACACAACAACCTATGTCGGATTGCAGGGACCCAGGTTCCATTCAGCCCAAGATTATTTGTTCTGGGAGATGGGTCAATCTTACGCGGGATGGATAAGCACATAAACAGTTGGGTCTGGACTATTGATAACCAGACAGATTCTTTTAACAGGGCGGAGGAATGAAGGAGTGGGCTCGTGAGATAGCTAGTGTGGCGGCGAAAATGGGGAAAGTACCTTAACTTTCTGGACTGCTCCTAAGAAGCTTTGTGCTGGAGAGAGACAAGTCTTGTTTGTCAATTATCTTATATATGACTGGTAATTATTGATTTTGTTTACATAACAGATACAGGCGGACAGATACAACTGATTGAACTCAAATATACCCTACATTGACAGCATCTTAATGACTTACACTTCATGCATGTACTGTAGTACATGTAATACTTTTCCCAAAAAGGATAAATCTGAGTGAATCTCTCTTTCATTTTTCAAGCTGCAACTAATATCTGTATGCTAACCTGAGATGGCAGCTCCACGCCCTAGGCCTTCTGCGTTTCCTGGGGTTTTAAAACCCCAAACATGTGGGCTGATCATTAAATGTCTCTTGGACTTTTTTGTCCCTCCCTCTCACTCTGTCCCCTTTGGAGGGCACAGTGCAGAGTTTGACACTATTGGAATGCAGGACATGTGTAGATAGGGATGCTTTTTGTGTCTGTGTGTGTGGCAGCGGATAAAGACTGGTGTGAAAAGATGTGGCATCCTGTTCCTGCAGGTTAACAAGTTGGGAAATGTTTCGATGGAGAGAGATGCAACACTACCTCATGCTGGGTGCTGTACTGTGTGTTGTTTGTCTCTGCTTTGTTTTTTCTCTCTCTGAAAAAGCTTGTTCTTCATCACATTTATCTCATTTGTCTGTTTTTTCTTCCAGAAAGTGCAAAGTTTGTAAAGCAAATCACAAGCTAAATAAATTTGGTGACCCCTGACCTTTCATCTAGCAGGCCATGAATATCAGGTCAAAAATATTATTTGTCCAGTACAATAAGTTTATGACATAGCTGTAAAAACATTCCCATCAGCCTCCACTGTATTTTGTGTTTAGTGCTACATAGCAAAGGTAAGCATTCTAACATGGTGACAGTGGTAAACTTTATGCTTTTTAAAAATCAGGAAATTGGTTCATTGTCATTGTGAGTATGTTAGCATGCTGCCATTAGCATTTAGCTCAAAACACTGCTGTGTCTAGGTACAGCCTCACAGAGCCGCTACCATGACTGTAGACCTCTTGTTTGCCTATTAATTTAAGTTCTGTGATGATTGCGGTTTACTGGTATGTAAATTTGTATTAGTCAAAACGAAATTGCCCATTGGTCTGGGAAGTCTAATTTAACATTAGTAACATTTCCCCTCTCCTTGTCAAAGGGCTGCTGTCACAGCTTAATGGAGTTGAATTCTGGGAGCAAAGTTAGGGTGGCAGATGCTGTAGCTGTGTTCTGCCTTCGAAAACAACAACCTTCCTCTGAGCGATTCCATGCTCACATGTTTGGTGTGAAGCCCAGTAACTCATTACTGTCACAGCTAAAGGGCAAGAGGATGTGTGTTCACACTCCCAAACACTGATCATGTTTTTAGATTAAGTCCGCAGTTCATTTCTTTCCTTCTGATTGTTTTGTGTGTGTGTTTTGTGTTTTTGTGTGTGTGTGTGTGTGTTTGTGTGTGAGGGCTTGTGTGCCTGTGCCAGAAACAGAGAGGGTGAAAATGACTCCTAATTAATAAATCATTTCTGCTTTTGTCTTCTCAGGACCCAGATTAACTTCACCGTGGCCATTGATTTCACAGCTTCCAATGGTGAGCCTCCCATAAACACACACACACACACACACACACACACACACACACACACACACTCACACTCACTCAGAGTTCCCACATTCACTTAAAGACACACAAAGTGCTCTGAGAGCATTTATTTCAAATATATGCAGATGGAGAATCAAGTGTTTCCTAATAGCCCTCTCCATCACACCTGGCAGCTAAGCTGAGTGCAGTAACACGCTCCAAGGGCTATGATTTAGAACTGTGTTATCCATCTAGCCTTGAGCCCGTTCCTAGCAGCACCGGCGGACGCAATTGATGTTTGATGATGAGGTGTACTTGATCTGTCTGGCTCTAACTAAAATCTCAATTTAGAATGGTTGCTAGTAGAGTTCAGCAGTTTATTAAGACACAGCTGGAAGAGCGAGTCAAGAAACAGATTCACATTAATTTTACATTAGTGTAACTGGCAGCCAGTTTAGTTCCATCAGAGATCTAACACATCTTGAGTCACCGAACAACAAGGATTGGAAAAATGTTATTTAGAAGTTCAAGTGGCTTTTCAAATAGTGATAGTAGTTCCCATAAAGCAGCATTAAGCCCACAGCTGCTGACTATTCATGTTACTCACAACACAAATGGATAATTAATTACCTGTTTAAGTTTTTCTTTCATTCTGTTAGTTAAAATGGTATCAACAAAAGTATCAACGGCATTATTGACTTTTCCACTTTACAATATTGGACTATATACAGTTTCCCACGTACCGGTACAATCACAAGAAAGAACATTTCAACTAACATTTTCAAAAACCATTTTACAATAAAGGCATTCACTTGTGTCACATTTTGATCCAAGGAGTAAACCCTTGCTGTTGCAATATCCAACCTTTTTATATTTGATTCTTTCCACTGTTACCATAGCAACTTCAGGATAATTCATTTGAAACATTATATTTCCTGCAGATAAAGAGATATACTGTAAATGGTGAGTCTACCATAATGTGCCTCTGGTTTAATGAAGGAAGAGGCAATAACAAAGACTGAATACTGAAATAAACGCAAGTCAAAGTAGTACATTTCAAGACAGTTAGTCATGTTGGACATTTTTACACCATTGTTGTCTACCATGGTTTAACACTAAGCCGTATAAACTCTTAACTTCTGTTAAATCAACACAAAACATGTGTGTTCCTATTTTCACAAACAGGAAACCCCGCCCAGCCAACCTCTCTCCACTACATGAGTCCCTACCAGCTGAATGCTTATGCAATGGCCCTCAAGGCAGTAGGAGAAATCATCCAGGACTATGACAGCGACAAGATGTTTCCAGCGCTGGGGTTCGGAGCCAAGCTGCCACCTGATGGACGGATCTCCCACGAGTTTGCCTTGGTACGAACAAGAGGGTTCAGGACGAGGAAGGCAGGGAGCGCGTAAAACTTGGATACGTTTCCTGCATTGGGTTTTTAAATTAGCCAATGTGACATCACATACCGACCAAAGTACAATATACTTCCAATGCAGTTTGTTGCATCTGTGTCTCCTCAGTGCATCTGAAACTAATCATGCAGGTTAATGATGGTCACCTCTCCTCTTCTTAATGTAGAACGGAAACCCTCAGAACCCCTACTGTACAGGTATCGACGGTGTGATGGAAGCCTACTACCAGAGTCTGAAGTCAGTTCAGCTCTACGGACCCACCAACTTCTCCCCGGTCATCAACCATGTGGCCAGGTAACACACACACAATGTTGTAGGAGTTTTTTTTGTTTATTTTACCAATTCTTCCCACTTCCCTCATTAATCGCTACTCAAGTAAGTGGATTCCGATGCCTATTTTTCCACAATCTAGTCTATTGTTTTTCAATTGTAATTATACCACAAACACACTCTTTTTCACACTGTTTATAATTGCTTATATAATGAACTTCAAATCATTTGAGAACGCGTGAAAGAACATCGGGTACATTTCACTTTGTGACAGACACTCAGCAAGTGTTTTCAGGTTTTCTTTAATAGGCCCCATGCAGCAACTGTTGCCAAGTAGCTAACAAGAGTTTAGGTGAGATAAAAACTAGAGGCACAAACAGAGAATAAGTGACAGCTAATCGTATGTTTGTTTTCGTGTCTCTGCGTAGACGAGAACAGATGCTGCAGGAAAGCCACACAGACCTGTGATCGAGACAAAGTTTGGAAATAAAAAAGACATTCAGGAACTATTCACGCAAGTGTGCAATTAAAGAGATGTACTCAAGTGAAGCTTCTCATCACGTTACTTCACATATTTAGAAGATAATTGACTGAAATCTTAATTGGGTAGTTACACTCGAAGAGGCACTCTGAAGGGAAATGGTGAACGAAGCCATAATACAGAGGCAGCAGTTTCCTCTTATTTAGCCTGCAATATAACCTGAACTACCCCTTTACCCTTTTCCTGACTCATGTGTTCTGTTTAGCTAACTCCGTGAATGAATCCCTCTTTGCTTTTGTCCACTCCTCGCTAACATGTTTTTTTAATGCACAAACAAATCACCAATCTTGATATTCATTATATTTAAAGGTCCCGTGTTGGGCTCATTTTCATGTTCATACGTATATACATAACGTGTTTACACTTGTGACCGAGCTGTAGCAACACTTTCTACATGTATATATAGTACAGTGGTTACATCACACCTCATTAACTTTTGCTACAAGATTTAACTTCAAGAATCGTCACAGTTTGATAAATACCAGACTAATCAGCACATTTTCTACAAATTGTGTCCTCCTAAACCTCATTCACAGCTTTTGAAATTAGTGGCAGAGACATGAAGCATATTTTTGCAATTTGATTCCCTTTTTGTCAACTTCAAGCCGGTTTATTGTATGTAACCAAGCACCGGCTGTTTTTTCACCTCATTCCCCATCTGTAATCCCAGCCCCTACATCCCACCTCCTCTCCTCTGTTTACCAATCGCCCATCTATTACAGTAACCCAATGTTTCTCCTCTTCTTTCACCCTCACATACATGCAGCTTAGTAACTATTCACTTTACTCAGTGAGACACTCAAACATCAGTTATCAAATGTAGGGGGGAGGAGACAGACATAGAGTTGACCTCCCTTTGCAGAAAGGTGAAGCTGAAGCGACAAAAGTAATCTCAGTGTGTAAATATCAGTAATAGTAAATTCACGAATCACACAGGAGCAAAAGGTTGTGCTCAGCATCACTGCAGATATTGAAAGCCGTATTGAGCTGAGGCTTTGTAGAATTTACTTAAAAAGAGATGCACAGAGAGAAGAATTTGACAGATTAAGATCATCCAGTGTGGGCGGTAAGTGATATTTTCTCAATGAGAAAAATAATTTTCAAAGGATGTGTAATGCCTCATTTCCACTCAACTAAAGTGTTTATGTGTACTCTGTTTAATTTGACTACACGCTGAGTACTTTAATTAACAACATGCATAATGATGCTCAAAAAAACAAATCGCATGGTAAACAAAAGACACAAGGATAGCAGCGCATCAATAATGACACAAATTGCTTTTCTGTGTTTTTGTGTGTAGGTATGCCGCTTCGGTGAAGGATGGCTCCCAGTATTTTGTGCTCCTCATCATCACAGATGGTGTCATCTCAGACATGGCCCAGACAAAGGAGTCTATTGTCAACGTAAGTGCATCTACTGTGGCTGTTAACACCTGACCCTGCACTCTGTCACCCCTTAAAACAGAAGGGAAAAAAAGAGAGACTGCCCTCACTTCACATATTTTTTGTCGGAGAAACATCAGTTGCATGTATAAATGGCTTTAAGTAGTAATATTAACTGTACTTATACTCAAAGTACTGGTCTGGAGTGATCAGAAAGTCCACAGCATTGCTGATTAAGGTTTAAACAGGTGGTTTGACGTGAGTTTGTTTGCATGCTTGCAAAAATAAGTGGACTTAGTTAGTAACATGTTAGTCAGTGTTTGAATTATCCCTAAATAATTAAACTTTAATCATTTAGCACTTTTTATACAAAACGATGCAACACAATGTTCCTTACTAAATATCAAAAATGAAAAGATAGATGCCGGGTGCCTGCTTAGCTCACCTGGACCACCAGAACCGGACCATTTGTGTGTATGTTTGTGCACACAGACAGACAGACAGACAGAGAAAAAGTTGTCTTGTGTTGTGTGTTAACGAATTTAACACTTCAGCAGAGAAGTTCATTTCCATACAGGTTTAGTGGCTTGACTGTAAACGGTGATTTGATTTGCGGGGGTATATTGGTAACGGTAATGTTATAAGTGTTGTAAATTAGCAGTAGACTTAATTAATCCGACGCAGGGTGAGTCTTTTAAAGACAGATTTTCTCGTATTGCACAGCGCCGGAAGGAAAAATCTCAAAGATTACGTTATGTTATGCCAGCTCACAGCAACTTAATAAAATAGCAGGAAAAAAATCAAAGGCAGTAACACCCCCCATCCCCTCCCCGCTGTTGTTAAGCGTTTCGCATGTGTGTTGTGCAGGTTACCTTCCCCCAAAACACACCCCCAAACATGGACTTACAGTACATATGTACAGCTACGTCTTGCTTTATTAGATAGATGCCTTTACTGTAAGTGGCATCACGCTCTGTCTGCCTCTTGTTGCCTTTAGCTGGTTGAGCTTTGCATGTGTCGGATTCTGGCTTCTTTTACCGATATATATTTAACGATATGTTTTGCATTTCTAATCTCTGTACTCTACTCACTCCTGCCCGTTGCAAGACGCTTGTCAAGTTTGAATTCCATCGGACTAACGGTTCGAGAGACATGCAAATAACACAGACTGAAAGACATTCCTGTAATTTATAGATAGAAGATATTGTTTTTTTTCTTTTTGTGGAATGCTGTAAAAAGAAAGCAACAAATAAATCGCAATAAGTGTTAAAATAGACATTTCACCAAAAATATATTTCCTTATGGAAAACATTTGCAATAAATGCCACACTTAGACAGCACTATGTAGTATTTCATGATGCATAGTTGCTTAGATATAAAAGCACGGAAATGTGTAAGAATATAACTAGAACTGTCAAGGTGAAAACATTTACATTTGGGCAAAAAAAGTGTCTCGTAAATTCTCGTCATCGTTACTTGTTTTGCTCCTGAAGCCAAAATCTGTCTTTGAATGAATGCTGATAACAACTGTTCCATTATTTTCCTCATTAGCCTGCAAGGCAAATCCGTGTCAGCTCATAGATGCATTAACTATGGAATTACTACACAGAGAAAAGGCACATATTGTTGGCTGTTTAACAGATAATGTAAATCTGCCAGAGACATGCAGCACAAACGTCTCAGAGTATATACATGAATACAGGGTGTTGTTCTGTTGTTTTGGTATTGACAAATATTTTTACTAGTCTCTGCATATCCATCCTTCCTTGCACTGGCAACAGAAATATGAAGTGACTGGGGAAGCTGTGCCGGCCTCACTTTTGACAGCATGTTATTCACCCTCCGTCCGTCCTCTCCATCACTGTCAAGTCACAGCATGCTCCAGAGAAAAGCCAGAGCACCATGTAGAATGCAAGCAAAGTGAACAGTGAACGGCAGCCGTTTCTGGGGAGGCAGTGATCCATCTCAGGCCTTTGAAGGCAGAGAAGAGGAAGGGAGAGGTTGAGAAGGACAAGACGTGAAGGAGAAATGGAGGCTGAGAGAGGAGAAAGAAGTGGCAGAGATGTGGGGACGGGGAGGGGGGAAAGAGAGCTAAGGGCAGAGGAGACCTAAAGAAGACATTTACCCAGGGGAGCGCAAAAATAGATGAGATGTTTTGAAAAATCATCAATTACTCTGCTGCCTGTGGTCAATCCATTACTCAAAATACTCAATACACACACACACATACACACACACACACACACACACACACGTCATTTATAAGCTGTCAGCGAGTCCAGGCCATGTTGATTCTCGTGTCTCTAATATTACTCACACAGCGCTGCGGGAGGGGCTGTAGGAAACCCAGATAGTTACACATACTGTTTACATGGCAAGACATGAACACTACATCATGATCTGTGAATGCTTTGGTAACCATGTATATTTTTATCCCATTAACGACTCTAAGTGCAGACAAACCCAGTTTTCAAAGAAGAAGACTTTTGCCCAAAATGTTGACATGGATCAAATATTCATTGTTCCTCTCCTTTCCTGCAGGCTGCCTGTCTGCCAATGTCAATCATCATCGTGGGGGTGGGGCCAGCAGAATTTGATGGTAAGTCAACAAGAACTAGTGAGTAATATTTATATGTAACACATTTAAAAAGTCCACTCCGTAAAAACTGGGTTCTGGACAAAATCAGCTCTATTAATGCGTTGCGAGTCCTGCTTTTGTATTTTGCGTTTTGCTGACTTTTTTTCTGAATTTGATAACAGTGAGAAATAACTTGTGTATTTGATTTTACTATGTCCTCAGCCATGGTTGAGTTGGATGGCGATGAAATCAGAATCTCATCCAGAGGAAGATTTGCTGAGAGGGACATTGTCCAGGTACACAATCCTTTCGTTCTCCTAAACCATTAAACCATTCCCTCACTGCAGTTTTATTTTTCTCTTACGGAAAATATGTTTTAACTGTAATCCAAAAGAAAAACCAAATTTAAGCTTACAAATGAGCTCTGCCTCTCTGGCACCTAGATCAGTAGTGTCAAACTCACACTGGAAAATGAGAATCACATCACTCAAGGGCCAGAAGTATAGTTTCTTCACATGCTTTTATTTTGAAAAAGTCAAATATCTTTGACTGCATTTTTGCATGTCTCTTAAAGTCCTCTAACTTACAGTTTGGTTGACCTAAAACCCTAAAAAAAAGTCATCCAAAAAATTCCTAAACCATCATAGGAGGAAGCGACAAAGAAGCAACTAAAACAACAACAACAACTAACGTCAGGAAAAAATGAAAAAATTGGAAAGAGCACCAAAAACTTAAGTGAAAGCGAAAAATCGGCAAAGGGACGGATTTGGCCAGCAGGCCTTGAGTTTGACACAAGTGACCTAGATCCTTCATTGTCACTTTTTTTCTGATTTTATCCCTAAATATTTTTTTTAAATGGCATTACAATATAAAGGCCAAATTAACCACCCAAAACTGGGGTAAATATTAGTTCCAGAGCCCTTATTAACTCTGTGTGTCCCGCCCTTACTCTGTGAAATGTTTACATTTTGTCTGTGCTGGGAGACTTCCTGTCCACAAGTTTGCTCCATGGTAATTTACCTAATCATAATAATTTAGGAATAGGCAATTTTGAAGCACAAAACTGAGGTAAAGGTGGTCTTTAATCTAGATCAGTGCAAGGTATTTTTAATCATATTTATGAATGCTTTAATGGTGCATATTCCCAAACAAAATTCCAATTAAATCAGCACAAGGGGACAACTAATAAGCCTGGAGCGTTTAAGGGTCCTTGGGGTAATGGAACACCAGGGCAGTGTCAAAACTTTAGGGACATGTTGGATATTGGAAAATGTTTGACAGACCATCAGGAAGACATTTTCCCCAAAGCACTTTGCAAAAGGATTTGTGTGCAAGCCTGTTCTAAAGGTGAGCGGCTAAAAAACACCTGAGTCCTGTCCAGGCTGTTCCAACTCGGTCTCCATGCAGACAGTTGTCTGGCCACCTCGATCCCACAGCGCGCCAGATAGCAAGATGGACACACAAAATGCGCCACACACGTACAAACAGAGAGATAATGGCATGCTCCCCAGTATCTATGGAGATGCTGCCATATCTCTGTCTCTCTGTATTGTTCTCATTAAAGTGGACGCAAAGAGACCCTGAGCTGGAACCCGCGGCCTACAGGGCAATGCGGCCACTGCGGTCAGTCACGCAAAGGGGAGTTTCTCACCAAGCTACTACAACTTATCAAGCCTTATCAGAAGCCAGCTTTTTAACTTTGAGATATAATATATAGATCGATATACTAACTGGAAAACAACCGCAGAGACAATAAAAACAAAAAACATAGCATTGAAAAGTACAAGAGGACTGGGATGGGCTGCTCAAAATCTTAGCTATATTTAGTTTATCCTCATTCCTTCAGCCTGTCAATCATCGGTATTAATCCTTTTTGTGGGTGCTTTTTATATCTATCCTTATTTGTATCAGCCCACAATGACAAGCATTACGCCTTAAACTCATGTCATTCCCTTGCACCAAAGCAAGGAGAAGAAATGCAAACATACAGAGTGAGCCTTTTGTTTGTTGTGACACAGCGGAGTCCCATTTTTGTCCTCATTGACCTTTATAACACCACTGTCATATCTCGCTCGCTCACACCCTCCCTCAGCACACGTAGGCGAGGGAGGTGCGCTCGTTAGTTGGCTTTTTAACAAGCTGAAGTACACACACACACACACAAACACACACACACACACACACACATGTATGCAGAAAAAAACCTGAAGATGGTGTAAAACTAAGTTTCAGTAGTGGAAAATTACACCAATTCTGCCTACAGCCTCTCATTATCAGCCAGCTAATAACCCCTTGTGACATGGCGAGGGGTACATTCTGCAGCAAGGGTTTCCAGCACAAATTGGCCTCTGATCTTAACTTGTTATTGTACATTACAGCAGCTCATTAAATAAATGATATGTGTACATGGCTTTTGTGGTGTATGACACGTGACTGTCATTGAAATCTGTCTGCATTTATTTCATCACAGCAGGTGGACTGGCATTGCAAAGGAGGCAGCAGTCTTTAGATGTAAATATTGAGTCACAGCAGAGCGGCCTGATCCATCTGTCTGGGGGTGAAAACATTGAAACATTTATTATAAGTTATTGGAGGTGGAATCAGGGGAGAAAAAAAGGCAAACAGGTGCATCCACAGGTATTATTCTCCTTTGTATGAAAGCCACTAAAATAATTCCTGACCAACCAGTTCTTGACTTTGCTATAACCCCTTATTTGAACCTGCATATTTTTCGCTTAATATTTATTGTCAGACGTTTGCACGATCTAACTAGGTCCCGTTATGTAGCTGCTGGCTGTTCTGTTTCCCAAACCAGCGGCTGTAAATGCCGTCAGCGAGCTCTAACACCTAATATTCTCTATATATTCTAGTTTGCACATTCTCATTGATTTAATAGCGCATGAAAAAAGAACATTACCAGATCTATGTAAATAATAACAGCATATGCAAGCATATGCATAAACTAAAATAAACCTGATAAAACAATTTCAAAGACAACCATAGCCTTTTTTCAGTAAGAAAAAGTCACACAGATATGAAAAGTTATATTCATCTAAATAGAACAAACTAGTAATTCTCAAGAAATGAAAAAAGACTAACTGGCCTATATACCAGTTGTGTGATTATCTAAGAAGATAGTTTAAATGTTTTCATAACATTGACAGAGACCTGGCTAACCTTGGCTTTGATCACTGTTGTTCCACAGTATGGGTCCTGAATATTTTACAGAGAATTGACCGAAAAATTGACAGCGTGGTTTTAACAAGATCCTCATCTCAGTGACATTGGGGATCAGATTTTTTTTTTTCCCTGCTGTTTAGGAGAAAGTTATGACATTCACCAGCCAACCGGACACCAGAGTTTCATTTGAGAAAACAGGGCCAATCGGCGGTGTCTTAATTAGGAGAGAATCTCTTCTCTATCTCGGCGTTCATAATTGCTCCTTTCACTTCAAGGTGCTCTACGCGATGTTTGGTGACATTCAAAGTTCAAAGGATTTTCAAACAAAACAAGACTAATTTAAATTTAATTTAAAGCCCCTCCCTCCTCCTTATCCCGTCCCCTCCCCCTCCATTCTGTGCTTCCGTGCACTAACCCCCCCAACCCCCACCCCCAAATCCTTCTTGTCAGTTATTGGCTGGAACGCTGGAAGACCCTGGGCTGTCCACAGAGAACGCCCAGTGTGTTCTGGGGACAGGTAGCTCGCGGATAGCGAGATGTTTGCTGTATGAGACAACAAATGTTGTAGCCTAAAACACATTTGACATCGCTTAGAGCACCTTTTAAAAACGGAGAGGATAATTTATTATTTATTATTGTTTTAATTTGAACTTTTTTTTGTTTGCTGCCATACATTTTACCCTCAGTCCTCTGCTCTTAATCTTTCTTCTAATCTCTGTTCTTTTTGTTTTCATCTTTTTACTGCACTCTTCATCTCCTCGCCTGTCTTCATTTTTCCCCTCAATATTTGCACTTCTATCTCCAGCTGTCTTCTTTTAACATGGGAACCCAGTAAATATGTCAGTGTTGTAGTCAAGACACCAACTGTCGAGTCCGAGTCAAGTCTTGGGTCCCCAGTGTTCCGGTCAAAGACCGACTCACCAAAGAAGAGTCCAAGTCGAGTCCGAGTCGCGTCACCATTAGCTGAGTTTGTGTCCCTGTTGAGTTTTGTGTCCAGAGAAGAGTCTTAAGTACTCCATCACTGGCCCCTGCATGAAACGGTTGCAGACTGAATATTTATCAACATCCCATATCAAAATTTTGATCCCACATTTCACATAAAGGTGTCAGAAACTTGTGTGACAGTGTGTGACTCCAAGTCACGTCAAAGGTCCAGAGAATAGAAACTTGAGTTCTCCATCACTGAAATATGCGCTTGATGACTGCATATATAATATTCTCCTTAAAGTTTGGCGGCGGTTGCTGAAGCGTAAACTTTCACTTCTCACTTCACCCCACTTTCTTCTTCCCTGTCGTCCCTCCCAGTTTGTCCCATTCAGGGATTACATCGACCGGACGGGGAACCACATCCTGAGCATGGCGCGGCTCGCCAAAGACGTCTTGGCCGAGATCCCTGACCAGTTCCTCTCCTACATGAGGACGCGCGGGATCAAGCCGTCGCCTGCACCGCCTCCCTACACACCGCCTCCCTACACGCCGCCAGGGCAACCCATCCAAACCCAGTTATGAGGAGCCAGAGGGAGAAATGTTTCAGGGCCCAGGGGTTAGCTGAACTTTACGCGCAAAATACTTCCACATCCCTGAAGCCGCTCTCCATGCCTTGTCGCCGTGGATCACGGTGGTCTTTCTCTTGTTCAGAAGGCTGCATGTCGAGCCAGGAGAGTGTCGCTTTTGAGGACAGGAAAAGCCAATGAGAGTCTGTTTACTTCCACTGTCAAGCATTCTTGTTACTGTCTGGAATTTCTTTAGTTTTTGCCTGGGGAAACCTGGAAAGGCCTCGGAGAGAGTACGGCAAGTCTGAGTTCCTAGCAGGGAGGAAAGGAAGGAATGAAAGCTTTGGAACCATTGATAAGAAAATGTGTTCTGACAAAACAAAGGAATTGCTTGATTTTAAATGAACTCTTTCTGTAAATAACAGAACATAACATATGTAACTTCTTCTTTCTAATTCTCTTTCTCTCTTTCTCTCTCCAACTCACTCAGTTTACAGTAAATGCTAAAAGATTTTTACTGTTGATACTTTTATATACACATAGTTTCATCAATATGAAGCAATCTCTCTCTCGCTCTCGCTCTCTCTCTCTCTCTCTCGCTCTCTCTCTCTCTCTCTCTCTCTCTCTCCTGGCATGTGTCAGGTAGCAGCAGTGCAGGTCCTGGTAGCTCTTCTGTACCGTGCTGTACCGTATCGTACCGTATTCTGGTGTTTGTATTAACCTTTTGCATGAGTGTAGCCTCAGTCAAGTGCATGCATATAGTGGCCCTGCACTACCTCTTCCATCCATCCGTCTGTCTGTCTGTCTGTCTGTCTGTCTGTGGGGGGGGTGAGTGTCTGTCTGTCTGTCTGTGGGGGGTGATTGTCTGTCGATCTGTCGCTGTCTGTCTGTGGGGGGTGAGTGTCTGTCGATCTGTCTGTCTGTCTGTCTGTCTGTGGGGGGTGAGTGTCTGTCGATCTGTCTCTGTCTGTCTGTCTGTCTGTGGGGGGTGAGTGTCTGTCTGCTTGTAGCTCTATTTGTAACTTCACCCTCTCTGTCCGTCTGC
>NC_048429.1:13221864-13226864 GCF_013103735.1 Etheostoma cragini | reverse complement strand
TAAAGTGTTTAATGTTAGTGCTTGGTGAACATTTATCCTGACCCCCTCCGGGTTGAGACATATTTCTGTGTACCAAGATAAAAGCCAACCTTTCGCAGCAGCCAATATGGTTTACTACAACTTTTATTTTTGATGCTCCCGCTATCGGTTCTTATCAAAGTGCTAAATTACTGCTGAAATGTAATTTAACAGTAGTAAAAGTGAAGTCAAACTGAATCAGTAATGTCACATACACAGCAATATCTGTCAAAAGTTAGCTAACAGCTACCAGTCATAGTAAAGCTGTGGTGGCAGAACGCTGATGAGGCATTTAATTGCTCCTGAATTCCCCTTTACATTTGTAAGAGGAAGAATGTGTCATTTCCTTTTTCAAAAGTTACAAATCTAGCTTTCAAGATTGAAACAAAACCCACCAGAAACACTGCGCCGTAGGTGGAAAGGTGAAGCTAAATGTACCTCACCTTTTTGACAACTTCCATGTTGCTTGAAGCTACTTCTTTACTAGTCTTGCATTGCCAGACCTTCCTCCACGGCGCTGCGGAGGAGGGTCTGTCTTCCAGGCAGCGCTAAGCATCCGACACAATTACAGCGCCTCTGAAAAATAACCTTGGGAAGGAGCTTGTTTTTGGTGTATGTTCAAAGGTTGTTTTAGTTGTGCAACAGAAAACTCAAATTGGACAGATAGTCTAGCTGTCTCAATCTACCCTGCAGAGATCTGAGAGGCAGTTAAGACATAGTCCTCATAAATCCTCCGGATTGTAAACTGAGCCGGAGCGCTGTTGTTACATGATGTATGTACTATACAGCTTGCAGGATGGCCCTGTCATGCCATGTGAATGGCTAACTACTTCCTGTTTCAAGTCACATGTTCTTCGGTAAATCCTTTCAGGGTAGGAAAATGCATTTCTTACTTCATGCTTGTTCCACTAAAACTAATAATGAGGCCTTTACCGGGATAAGGTGTGGAAGCAAAAAAAAAAAAAGCTGTCAGGACTTTAATCTTGTGAGCAACTTAATAATTCATTGTAGAATATTTATCGTTGTAATTGAAACACTAGTAAATGTATAGCATTTAAATATTTCACTATGAATTTATGTTGTTTGACTTGCTAAACTACTCTATTTAAGTTGTTCAAAACTGATTGGTTATTTGTAACCAAAAATAGAGAAATCGGATCAGTGAAATTCACCAAAATTGAAGATGCAATGTTAACATTGGGGCTACCAAGAACAAGCAATCAAGCATAAATGGAATCAGTTAGAATACGAGGTCACGTTCAGTCCGTCACATAACAACAAAAGTTACATTTGTGATTTAAAAAAAAAAAAAATTGTGTTTTTTAAATTGCAAAATGAAGTTACCTCCTGGATTTTTCAAAGAGGGAAATGTACACCAAATCAATTCTGATTCTGATCAATTCTGTTAAATATTTCAGTAATATAAATGCAGTTGTATTTAAATTTAAGAATTGCTTAAGCTTCAAAACGTGTTCATTTGTTAATCTTTTTATTTTGGCCTTTCTTTGGTTCCCTATCCACACAAACATCATCACCATAGGTATTGGTGACAGTTGTTTTGTGTTGGTCTGCTTTGGCTGGACAAATATTATTACTTTAACCTTCCATCCCTTTTCTGTGTGTGTGTGTGTGTGTGTGTGTGTGTGTGTGTGTGTGTGTGTGTGTGTGTGTGTGTGTGCGTGTGCGTGTGTGCGTGTGTTTGATTGACTCTGTCTTGTGTGCATGCGTTTGATATAAGTATACCTTGTGTGCGCGAGTGTGTGTGTGTGTATGCCCGTGCTGCACCTTTTATGAGTGTTTAATAGACTATCTGAGGTCTGAGATCTTTGTTTACTAAAGCTATCCAAATAATATATTGTATGCTTGTCATATCTTCTTAACAACGTGCACTATGTTTGCATGTACAGTTTTACAAAGGATGCACCAGTTCCTTTTGTTAAAAACTGAGTGTTTTGAAATATAAAAATCTTTATGAAAATTAACTGTACAAAATGGCCTTAAATCTTTCACGGAGTTTCTTGGAATTGTGCGATGCCTTCTTCAGAAAAATGAATTGTGTCAAGGAATTAATTGTTATCTATTTTGTGTCAGTGTTTCTATTGCTTTCTAGTGGATTTTCTTTGCACAAGTTCAATTATGGAAAAACAATTATCTTGTACTTTTTTGAAACCGTGATTAATCAGAGAAAGCATGGCTGAAGTACTGATTGTCTGATAATACATATAATAGATGACTATTTCTGTATCAAACTATGGATTTTTTAAAAATAAATATTCGTATTAAATACAAAGGTCGCTTCAGTTTTGAATGTCCTCTTCACGTTTTCTTTCCTTTCCTGGGTGTTTTCCCTTTCTCTTCGGTGATGGCTTATTAGGATTAATACAGTATGTTGTTTGCTCTCTCTGATTGGATAATTATAGTGCATGAAAGTCTTCCCACGCTAAAAACACACAAAGCACACAGAACCACGAGACCTGAGCCAGGCACTAAGCGCTGCTGTAAAACCTGAAAAACATGTAACATATATTTATGTCATCCTTCTGTTTCTCTGGATCATTCCCAGTCCTGGTGTAAATCAGTCATCAGCCTGCTCAAGTGGCAAGTATTTCATAAAATTAAAAATTGAAAAATACGTATTGATTCGAGTAAGGAGGCAATTAGCAAGACACCAAAATGTGTCTGTTCATCTGCCGGGGGTTGATAGGGTTCTCCATCAGCACTCAATAACTCAGCAAGTACTTTGACAGGTGCTAGGATCCCTGATTATCAAAAGTCACGATCCAACTTGTTTTTCTCTGAATTTTAGGATATTCTCAGTGTCACTTCTGGCTCTTAGAGAGATAGAAATGTTACAGAGGACAGGGTTTTGCCGCAGCAGTGAATCTCTTACTGCTACTATAAGAGAGGTTAATAAAGTTTATAGCTTGAGGATTAGCTTGACATTTTGATAAGCACACGTATTCAGGTTATGTGGATAAAATAAGAGGAATTAATATCATAGATAGAAAATGCATAGAAAGGACATTCTCATTGATATCAACACCACAGAATGGTCAGAGCAGCTAACGCTTTAACACTGCCATTCCATCTAAACCGACTTGTGGCACCTAAGTTGTGGAGGTGAGGTTTTGCTGTGACGGCCAAACGAGCTTTGGAGTAACAATGTTATGAAGCGTAGAGTTCCAGCCGCTAAATGAGTCAAATTTAACAACTTAGTGTTCATCCACACGCTCTTGTCACAGCGTAGGAAAGCACATTGCTATCACCAGATGAGTGACAGCTTTGTTTGGCTTATTGTCTATGACCGGTGTGGTGTAGGGGCGTGGCAGAGTTAGCTAGCAAGCTAGCTAGCTAATAAACTAGCCATGCCATCCACTTATTGGCTGGTACACTTGCTGTTTCTGTCGTACTTTAATGCTGCGTTGGTTACAGAAAAAACATCAGGCTTTGTTGTGCTGCTGACCCGGTGCCACTGGTATAACCTCCTCCTCACTACCGGTGTCTAAAGCTCACAAACATTTGTTGTTGTTATTAAAGCAAATACAGAGCGATTGCACCTATGAGGCTCTGTGTCTAGTCTCTATGGTAAAACCTTATCACTTCCCGCCTCTAGCGTAATACCTAATGATGTTAGAGTGGTATTGGTCTTCTATCTAACTCTCTGCAAGAAAACGTTTAACAATATCATTAAATGCAGTGCATACAAATGTATAATACATCTTGGCAAAACCAGGTTTTAAGTGATTGGTGTAATTGCATTAACATTAAGTTCTATCAGCCTTTAATTTATTATTAAATGAAGACCAAGTTACAACCAAGTCTGTTCATTTTCTAAAGCAAAATGTGTGCAACTGTTTGCTTGCTTGTCCTGCTGCGAGATGACCATTTTGCAACACAAATCTTTGAATTTTTTTGGGGGTATTTTTGCTCTGAGAAATTGAAAAAGGAATAATCGCACTTTGGTTGAAATGTTTCCAACCCAGCAGATAGATAGTGTAACCTGTGTAGAGCAGAGGCAGAAGATAGGGTTTAGAAAAAAAAGACCATTAGATCAGAACCATTGGTGGGTCGGCACATGAATAAGCAGGGACTTGTTCTTGTGCTTATGTTGCAGTTTGATGCTTTGTGCAGTAAAAAAGTGAAAATAATGATCCCTACATAATGACTACATTCCATTTCACACTCTAAACACCATATGTGTCTATATGAGCTGTTGTTTACATGGAAACTTAGCAATTAACGTTATTCCTTCAAACTTATAAACACATAATGATCTGTAACATGCTGTGTGTTGCCAAGCCCAGCATGATCTATAGAGGAAGATGGAGAGTCAACTACAACAAAAACAACAACATGGATGCCAATTGTTTCCTCAAAAAACTACATGTCAATTTCACAATTAGACAATGAAGTGTTACTGTAGATTAAGAAACAAAAGGTTTAGCATTTTCATAACTAATTAAATATAATGCACAGTGGTGCTGATTCCCTTCCAAGCCTCCCCCCCCCCCAAAAAAAGAAACAAGTGGAATTTTGACTGGACCTGAAAATGCCATTGACATTTTAAAATGGATGGCTTGTCGTGTGTGAAAATAAAACAAGACATCCGTAGTACAGATGTCACAAGGATGTTGATAATAGAGATGGCTTACGGTGACAGATGTAATCAGGTATGCACACAGTGTCCTGCTGGCCCCAATCAATCACCATCAACCCTCTCCTGTAGATAGGTGTCAAGTGTTGGCCCATTTCACCTTCTTAAATACACTAGGAAATGTATTGAGCTGACACAGTTTGATGATCAATTTGCCAGGTGCATGTTTGCATATATTTGCAAAACCAATTCACTCTTGTCCCAGCTTTAAATTGTGGATTCACGGTCTGAAATGCAGTGAAATTAAAGCTTAAAATACACTCACCGGCCACTTTATTAGGTACCCCATGCTAGTAACGGGTTGGACCCCCTTTTGCCTTCAGAACTG
>NC_048429.1:13218366-13221764 GCF_013103735.1 Etheostoma cragini | reverse complement strand
TGGAAAATGGCTGCAATGAAACAAAGAGTGAAAAATTTAAAGGGGTCTGAATACTTTCCGTACCCACTGTATGTCTGCGAATCAGTGTGTGTGCGTATGTGTGTGTGCTGCCGTTGCATTAGAAGTTGATTGACAGTGATATTAGCTTTCCCTATCTCTGCCTCTCTTCGCCCCTCAATCAATCCCTCTAGCTCTTCCTGTAGCCTCCAAGAACTCTGGGAAAATAAAGCTATTTAAGGCAACAGGAGGGAAGCAGAAGGCTTTCCCCTCTGGTGGTTGACAGGGGCAAACGCCCTCAGCTTAAGAAAACACATGCAAATAGACAACACACAAGCAAATTAAGAGAACAACTACAGAAACAATGCAAAATGAAAAGCAGATACAACAAAAAATGCTGCATCAAGATTACACAACCGAAATTCTCCAGACCTAGGGGGCTCTCTACCTTTTTATTATAGTTGGGTATGTTTGCAGTCCAGAGACCTCCCGTCACATGCCTCCTGCGTTATTAATATAATATAATATATTAATAATATACAGTGTGTGCTCCTGTCTCATGCCTTCCCGGCTGGTGCCGTCTATAAGCTTTGACTTTTAAAATAAAAGCTTGCGTCTGGTCCACTATGTGTTTTGGATGTTTTTGAACTAAACAGTATGGCAATCTTTCAAATGATTAATATAATAATAACTTTTTCAGCAGATGTCTTACTTACAACACAATGGAGTTAGCAGTTATGTGTTTATATGTGGGGGTGGGATTCATCCCACGGTTTCTACAAAGCTATAGCTCAGTTTGGCTGGCTTACAGTTCTTTTATTTCAAGAGCTAATTGCTCCACAATATGAATACAGATTAATGACTTATTTTGTTGGTAACCGTTTTTGTATCTTCACAATATTACACTTGAGGAGGCCTAAACTGATGCACCTTTCGGACGTTGAAATGAAACCCTGTCATGTAATATGGCTTAAACAAACGTCAACATTAAACGCTGATGCAGTTTTAAATGTATTATCACCACGATTTTACAGACACATCTCTGCTGATTGAGTCTCACCTGAGACCTGAGCCAACAAACTAGAGACACACCCACCAAACGACAGAAAACATATCGAAACATAGACTTCATATTTACAGTCTATGACCACAAAGCAGTTGCACAACGGTGAGATTGTTCTGAGATTGGTGTCCCAGCTCTCTCTCTCTCTCTCTCTCTCTCTCTCTCTCTCTCTCTCTCTCTCTCTCTCTCTCTCTCTCTGCCTCCCCCCATGGCGTCAACAATCAAGTTGTTCCACTTAGCGCTCCCTCTAGAGGCCTGGAGAACCTACGTTGTGTAACATGCCGCGTTTTTTTGTTGAATTAGTTTTCGGGGGTTGTTTCTGCTATTCTTTTTGCATTGTTTCATTTGTTTGCTGAATACTGCGCATGAGTTGTTAAATTCCTGATTTTTTCTTAATTTGCTTGTGTTTTGTCTATTTGCATGTGTTTCCTTAAGCTGCAGGGTGTTTGCCCCTGTCGGCCCCCGTACTCTCCTGTCTCATATGTGACACATATACATTTGCATAACAAACACCCAATGCATTCAGTATGTTAAAATAGTCATCTGACTCTGCCATGTATTTTAAATCTTACAAATTATATTAAATATATAAATATTATATATAATATATATATATATATAAATTATCCCTTACATTTATTGTTGTAACTGATGTTTCAGTCTGTATAAAGAGGGGGGGAAAGAAAAGAAAATGAGAAAATCAGTAAACACCTGCCATTTGTTTTATTGCAAATTGACTGTATTTGTCTTCTCTTTGTTTACCTTTAACTGTGTTTTTTTTTTTTAAACAATAAAATGTGGCCTTAGGTTAGGGGATGGCAATACTGTTGCTTTTCTGGACAACAAGTAAATGGGAACAATACACTTCCTGCCTCAGGATGATCATGTAAGATTAGATAAAATAAGATAAAATAAGAAGATAATAATCTTAATTGTCATCGCACATCAGGTACACAATGGAATTGCAGTGCTTCTTCTTCTTAACTTAAAGACCCTGACTTGTTCACAATGATAGGTTCCTGCATGAATATGAACATTTTCTCCCAAAGTTAGAAGAGTTTGGTTCATTTCAAGTTACACACTGTCTTTTCTTCCGTGCACCATCAGGATTTGGCAATATTTAACATGTTTTTGAGCAACAAATACAGTATTTTTAACTTCCATTGTTGTTTATGTAGTCATAAATATAACATCTAACAACTAAATTTACGCGGCCTTTTCAAGTTAAATGGTTACTTCCCCAATGGTTCATGTCAAATGTCTCTTTTAAAAATGTCAAGACAGCGCGTGTTTCTTAAGAAAGGCAACGCTTATACAATGTAGTGTATTTGTTCTTCTGTACATGTACGATTGTATATTTTGGGCTGATCTGAGAGCGCAACTAACCAGTGGCTGGACAAATCTAGTATAGACGCAGGACTTGCCGCTTTCATTTCCCAGCTGTTGTGCAAGAGTTGTAAGGAAAGAAATGCGCTTTTATTTTTTTTTATTTACTTGACTTATAACTAATACAAGTAGTAGCAGTGACTTTCTCTAGTAAAAGGCAGAATTAAAACCAAAAGGTGTGCTCATATTATGCTTTTTGGCTTTCCTTTATTGTGTTATCTATCTTTTTGTGCACCTTATCAAACAGCTCTAGCTACCAGTCCTTACCTAGCTACTGCGAATGTGCAACTCCCAACAAAGATGGGACTAAAGTGAGATTTCTCACTCTGTAGCTAAAACTGTTATGGTACAACCTCTAACTACAATTATGAAAACTGAAAATGAGTACAATATGAGCACTTTAAACACAAGAAAAAAAGACACCAAGAAAATTACACCACACACCAAAAAACAAAAACAAGCAGAGTGTATGTGCGGTGCTGTTTTGTGGAAACGAAGAAGAAACCAACATGTAACGTATGTAACGCAGAGCAGCATGACCTGACTCCATGCTCCAGCTGCAGCAAACAAAGCCTGTCTTTAGACCTAATGAGCAATGGCAATATGAATAAGGCTTGAATTTTACATTTTAAAAATCGTATCTTGGTATGCTTTTACACACAGGTTAATTACCTTATTAATTTTTAGTAGGTTTAATAGTTTTCCATTTAAAAAGAAAATATAAAGTTTTTTTCCCAACAGACACCAAAGTAATTTCAAGGCTGCTGCAAAGATGGAATTAAAACACATACACACACACACAGAAAAGGTTTGGAAGGTTAAAATACTAATATATCTAATATTGAATCCTTCCCTCATTGCTGTCCTATTTGATTTAACTTACACTCACCGGCCACTTTATTAGGTACACCTGTCCAACTGCTCGTTAACACTTAATTTCTAAGCAGCCAAT
>NC_048429.1:13201769-13218266 GCF_013103735.1 Etheostoma cragini | reverse complement strand
TTTTGGAAAAAGGCTGCAATGAAACAAAGAGTGAAAAATTTAAAGGGGTCTGAATACTTTCCGTACCCACTGTAAGTCGCTGCAAACACTGACACGCGTTGAGTGCAGCCTATTGGGACATCTGTCTGTGGGCACCTTGTCTCAACGCAGATTTCAGTCTGTGATCCTCAGAACGTTTTATCGTCTCCCACTGGGACGCTTCTTTATTTGTCACTAAGGGGGCTTTCAAACCATCTGATTCATCAGCGAAAGGGTTCATGAGGAAGGTAATCTGAGGCTAATTTTTCCCCTCCCCCAGGCAGATGCATTCAAATACATTTTGACTTATCTGACATATGCTTCACAAAGTAAAAAAAACAACTGATAACACGGCCCCCCCCCACACAGTAGCGCTTGCGGCTAAAGAACCAGGTTTGTCACCTCCGCTATAAAGCGAATCAACAAGGCCACCAACAGGAAGCTGCATCTGGAGAATATGATGCTCAAAGGGCAAGAAAATACCAACATTAAACACAGAATACTCAGCACTTAGGTGACAGCATCCATACTGTAAGGGAACAAAAAATATTTGCTCCTTAATTGTTTAAATACTTACTTACTGAATAATTATGCGGTCATTAGTCCATGCAAAAGGTTGTGTGAGGTTTTGTCCCTTCAAAAGATTCGACGTCTTAATGTTCAAGTTAGTCTAATGAACGCTGTGGTCGGTGTCTGTCAACCAGGGTTGTAATTATGTTCGCTTGTCACTTTTCAACTCTGTCTGTAGCTTAGCAACCTGCCACGGTGACGGAGCTAAAGTTGGCTCTCATTTGAATATATTTCCCAGAAATTAAAAGAAAGAAAGAAATTCAGGTGGTTGGTGAAATACCAAGTGCAGAGTTGCAGTTTCTAAATTGTAAGGTCTCATCAGGACACCCCAGAAAAAATCTCTCACACACCTTCCTCATAACAATGCAAATATGAAACTTTTTCAGAAAGCATGCTAGAAATATGAACGTGGGTAGGTTGCATAATTACTGTGTGCCGTTAATAAATCAAAACACATGTTTAGGCCACTCCGCCCACTGAACTCCCACTGATCTTATTTAAAATAGAACGTGCTGTAATTTTTTTTTTTTTAAAGGTGCTAAGATATGTTGTGTACACGTTCATGTATTCAGAGTCTGTTGTGTAACTTTTAAAGATGATTTGTGATTGTGTTGTGCTGTAAGATATTTCTTACATTGCATTTTACATTTAGCTGACGCTTTTATCCATAGCGACTTACAATTGCTATATACTGTATGTCAAAAGTACTTTACTGGAGCAACTCGCCCACACCCAAGGCATGTGTCATATCCACTGCGCCATCACCACCCCACCCCACCCTCTTACAGCATAGGCCATTTATAAACGAGATATGTGTTAAAAGCAGAGGTGTGAGAGATGTCGCACTTGTTGTTCATCTCTGTTCATCTCCATTTTATTCTTCATTGTTTTATTTTATGACTTATTCCATTATAACACTATTCTCAACGCTGCACTATTTGCTTCTGTGTTGCTGCTTTTGTGTGTGCATGGGCACAAGTATCCAGAGATGGCCGAGATGGTGTTCACTTCCCGTACTCAAGCACAAATAATTGCGTTAAAAAAATACTCTGGTAAAAGTAGATGTACTGATTTAACTTCTTTAAAGTAAAAGTAACAAAGTACAGGCGAGGAAATCTATGAAAGTAAAAGTAGCCTTGCCAATGAAAACCATTTTTTTATGCAAAGCTAACTGGATCACACACATGTTACTAGAGAACAAGCTGAGAAACTTCAGTGGACATGAAGAAGAGGCTCTTTACATTTCATTGACGACATTGTAAATGGATGTCTGCCAATAGGCCTAAAACATCCCATATATGACTAGTGTGACCGAGACTGGGACTCCAAGTTAAAAAGATTCTGACTGAGTGGCAAGATATGAATTACATTCTGATTCTGTGAGAATTCACAGATCCAGTTTCTCTTTTTTAATCTTCCCCTTAACATTTAAAGGAATCCACATGTGTGTGTGTATGCTCAAATAAGGCTTTTGGACAGATAATTAAGGATAAAATATGAATTACTAAATAGACATTAATGAAGAAGTTCCCCAGCACATTGGCCAGGAGTCATTCTCGATGCCTACTATCTCAAACATCTCTCTCAGATGAGGAATCTGATCAGGAATGTCTTGATGCTGCCCAATCTCTGGGATCTCTGTTTTCTTCATTATCAATCTTGCCGTCTACACTACTATGTGCTAACGTTAGCGCCATCAAGTCACAGTGATTTGCAATGAATGAATGCTGCTGAATGTGTCGAGTCGTTATGTAGTGGTGCGTCAAGTGCAAAGAATATTCCCATCCAATTAGATTGAATTTGGTATTGATGAGGTGAAAAATAATTACGGCAACTAAACTGAAATCATTTGAATCTAAAGTAACGAGCCAATTTTGTAAAATGTACAAAGTAGAAAGTACCGATATCCATGTTAAAATGTAAGGAGTAAAAGTAAAAAGTCAGCCCAAAAATAAATATTAAAGTACAAATATCTGAAAAATCTACTTAAGTACAGTAACAAAGTTTTAGTAATTTGTTACTTCCATCTCACATAGTACAGATACACGTCACACCATAAAACAATGTTTTGACATGTATGTGATTAAGACAATAACAGAGACTAGAATAAAAGCCTATTATGAATTTACTTTAATGAATTATGACAAATGGCTTCCTCTATGATAGTTCATTAGCCACTTTTAACAATAAAAAAATATCCATATCTGTAATTTCTGGCCCTTGAATTAGTGCTGTATTGTTTCTTCTCTTCTACCTGTATTTTTTCTTCTTCTATCATGTTCTTTTGCAAAAACTAGCCTAGTAACGACATTTGACATGTTTTTTTTCTTAAAATAGCTGCAAACAATTGGCAAATATTATATTATAAGAAACAATTCAAAATATTATTAACAAGTCATAAACTTTTTTAATCAGGCCGGTTTTTTGTGCAATAACACCGGCTTAAATTATAATGTGCACTACTCTGCTGAATACTATTTATTCATTATTACTGTTCACCATTACAACTCATTAGTTATGTAAATACTGCATCATAAAATTCCTTTAATTATGTAAATACCGTGCATGTCCACACTCGTTATATTTCTTTTATTTATATTTCTACTCTGATAATTATATACTTCTTGCAACTGTAACACAGAAATTCCCTTTCGGGGATCAATAAAGTATTTATGATTCTGATTAAACGTTGATGACATTACGCTTCTTTTAGTAAGTGTCATTTGGTTTTGTCATGAAGAGTTATTGGGGTTGGGGTTCATGTGTCATAACTGTATCATAACTGTGTCATGACAGGGTCCTGTCACACTTCAACACCTTCAATCCCTTCAAGTAAAGTGTTTTTTTGCATTTTTTCTTCTAGTCTATTGGCTGTGTCACAGGTAATACCCAGTCAGCATAGACATCTATGTAAACTCGTGGTAATAAAAAGGGAATGCACACAGCAGGGTGTTCAACCCACCCCTGTTTCAGTTTAAAATACTCGTTGCTACGATTTGTCGGGCTAAACGTGGTTGGGAGAGACAAATTATTTTTCTGTTCCGTTTTAATTGAGCCATGGATTACTTATATGATGTTTATAAATTTAAAAGATAATTTTCCAAGTCCAAAAAGTCACAGTTTTGTCATAAAACTGTGAAAGTACGTACTTAGTATTTCAACATTGCATGGGTGAAGTGTGGCCAAAGCTGCGATGCTTCAGTGTTACCTACCCTGACGTAATGTTACTCACATGAGCAACAGGTCTTGCTTGTTCTTTCGCTTCTCGGCTGTTAAACCTTTGCCGAGTTAACGTTACATGTGTTGTGGAACATAGTAAAGCTAGCCAGCTAGCAAGCAAGCTAGCAAGATGTTGTAAATTGTGGGAGACGAGATAGTTCATTGAGCGGTTTCACACAAAACTAAGTGGTACCATGACAAACCTATGACTTTCTTTACTCGCAAAATGCTCATTTAAAATGATGAACACCATTACGTGTAATTCATGACTCAGTTTAAAAGTTGTAAGAATATACTACCATACATATTTTTTCCAAAATAAGGTCCCAAGACAGAACAACGTCCTCCTCTATGGTCCCTTAATACATCCTCACAGAGCTGCTAACATGGCTGCATACCGTTATTGTCGTATATTTTGAAAGATTCATATTTCACTCAGATAACTTAAAAAACAATCTGAAATTATTCCAAAATACCGCTCCGCTGTTGCTACAGTGAGACTTGTAGGAGAAAGTCATTTTTGACGTGTCATGGTAACATATGGTGTTCTCGCTGCTACTCCATCTGTTTTATTTCGCAGTTTTGCACTGCGTTTACTCTGCTCAAGGTGTGACCCAGGCTCAAAATTCAGCCTAATTACCAAATCAAAATATAACATTTGAATACTAATTATATTACGAGATAACTAAGTAGTGATCATGTGAACAACGTTTGATTTCTCAAGATTATCGGGTCTTCCTTCTTTCTTAACTTTGGCTCTGTTTCCTTTCTGCTACAACACTGATTGTGCTTCTTCATTATTGACCACTAACACCAGCACCAACAGGGCTAAGTGAGACAAAATGGAAACTTGGCCCCACGGTTGACTAATGGTTTTTATTGCGCTTGCTGTGTTTAATCAGTAGCCACACACACTTGCACACTCACAGAAACCTTGCCTTTGTCTCAATAAGCAGTACATATGAGAACACTTGTTCTCCCTAACCTCGCTTGATGTATTATGCATTACAGCAAAGCGTTTTAGTGTGTAAGGTGTGTTTCCAACTCGGCAAGGAATGCATTATGCATTGAAACATTAGGCAGATGCATGGGCTGCTAGGAACCTCATTGCCTTGTAAAATAAACTTGTGTGTGTGTGTGTGTGTGAAAAAGAGAAGGTCAGTGGGGAATCTGGTAATGAATTTCTTTTGCAATGTGTTTTATTTCTTCAGGGTTTCTGAGAGTGTGAGTTCTTCTACATGTGAATGTGAATACATGTATGTGTGTTGACATATGGAGCCGTGTGTGTCGAAAGCAGACTGATGTACAGTGACAGGGTCGAGAGTGTCGGACGAGTTAGAAGATCGTCTAACAGCGATTCCTCGCTGCCGCTCTGCTGACTCCACACACTCAAACACACACTCGTTGTATATGTTGCTCCTCTCAGAGGGTAGAGATGGGGGCGAAGAGAGAAGGGAACAGGGAAGAGATGACACTGTGAGAACTCCTAGTTCGTCACCAAATTAAAAGTAACATTCAGTCTAGATATAATTGGTTTGAGGATTAATCAAGAGATCTAAGTTAGTGACGACCACTACTGAGGTCACCTGTGAACACTAGTTTGCAATGCACAAATCACACTAATTAATGCTTTTATATGAACAATTGAAATAAACTACTGCATTAGAATCTTTCTTTGCATTGTTTTGATTTCAAGGTCTGCAACTTCACTGTTTTCAATCAGGCCCTATTTACCGATACTTTTTAGAATATTTTACCCTTCCGTTATTAAACGAAAGGATGTGCATACCACATTTCTTTTACAAAATATGTCTTTCCACACTAGAACACATAAACGACTCCAATCTCTCCTTGGGCCACTTTGTCACAATAAGTTAAATACCAGAGAAGAAGATTCTGAGCCTGCATAGAGAGCTTATTCACTGGTATTAACAAACTAAATAATAGTAGCTATTCTTTTTCTATTTATACGTGTACATTCATATGTGATACCTATTTATTTAAGATCTTTCTGGTCAAACTGTATGTGGGACAACAAGGTTGAGTGGCTGCCTGCAATACTGGTAGCCATTGTTACCATTCCTGACAGCAATGCTGGTATTGTTTTCCTATGTGTGTGTGTGTGTGTGTGCGCGTGTTTGTGTTTGTTTATTTGTGTTATCAAGGCAAATCATGGTTTTTGAGTACTTTTCCAGGTTCTTTTCATTTCCGCAGCCACATTTTGTCACTGCTATGCCGTTGCCACTGTGCCCCCCACTTTATGCCCCTGGCCCAATTTGGCCTCGCGACTTATGTGACCCATTGCAAGGTGGTCTCTAGTTGTTGTTTCTTGCGCATGCTCATTACACAAAGCAGTAATGGGCACGGTTGAATAGAGAAGATGGACGTGACAGATGTCTTTGTTCATCAAACACTCCGTTTTAGACGCTCAACAATCTGCACCTTAGAAGTTTTTTTTTAACTCATGTGCATGTGGACGAAAGGCCAAATGTACAGGAGAATATCAGTTTTCAAAAATATCTGTACATGTGTAGATAGAGCTTAAATTCCCGTTTACTTAAACAGGTTGAGTTACCATGGTTTTATGCTTTTATCAAGAAATCTCATCAAGTCATTTATGCTCTCTCCCATTAGCAGATTAATATGTTTGTTCTGAGCAACTTTACAATATTGAGCATTTTGCATGTTGCATTCAAACAATCAACAATCAAATGACTATATACCCCAGAGAAATAATACTTAAAAAAACTTAAGATAATCATGAGTCCTTATAAAAGAGAGGCATTTATGTCGAGCTGTAACTCACAGGACCCCCGTGCTGCCAGCAGAGGAGGCAGAGTGGAAAATGAAAAGGTCTCTGTTGTAACCACCCACTGTAGTCGTGATAATAATGATCAGAAATGGCATGTGCCTGCCTTTGAAATAATGACACTGATAGATAAAGGCGGCGCATTGCTTCCTCAGCCAGCAACTGCAAAAAAAGGAGAGAAACTGAAGGAGATGATTCAGTAATACTCAGATTTGTTACACAGAACTTCAGTGCACACAAACTGAGAACGTTAATACTGTCTGCAGCTCTGTTGGATGAGCTGCTGATGCTAATGTGTACCCCTTACAGTACAGAATATCTGTTCTAATATTGTTTACGCCTGTGTGATTTTACAGTAAAGTATTTAAATGAATCAGGTCAGTTGGAGATAAGTCATTATAAAACACTGTGAGAATGAACTGCAAGAGTTTGCCTGGTGATTATCAATGTTTTCTTATTGTCTATGTCAAATGTTTTTTAAAGTTCCCATATCAGACTAATTTTTATGTTCATACTTTTATTTGGGGTTTCTACATGAACCTGTTTACATACTTTAATGTTCAAAAAACACATTTTTCCCATACTGTCTGTCTATGTATAGTACCTGAATTCATCCTCTGTCTGAAACGCTCCGTTTTGGCGCCTGTCTCTTTAAGCCCACCTGTCAAAAACTTTGCCGGGTCTTCAACATCAGCGATTTTGTCGTCTTTATACCATCACTGCAGCTGGGGAATGACTCTAACTGCACTCTTGCAGCACTCTTGCATCAAAAATAGTATAGGTGTGACATCACAACCATGCAGAAGTCTGGACGGCTCGTTTAAAGGCACAGTTTCAGAGTACAGACTGTGTGCCTTTCTCTGTGGATTGATCGTTTTGATACTCACAGTATTTATATAGCCCTTCAACCTGCTCTATAATATAAAAAAAGAAGACATGGGAATATCCCTTTCTACAATAGGTGACCTTTAATTCACACTTCAAAATAGTATTGTTATCTAAGAACTGCAGCATCCAGCTGTTAGGAAATGGCTGAGCCAGTTCTAAAGATTGTAGTTTCAATTTAAACAAATGGGCTTTGGGCTAAGTGCCACTAAACGGGTAGTGCAGTAGAAAATGATTGAGAGATAGACAAACACATGATTGGTTTTGGTGTTTTCATGGGAGAGAAATGTATACAGTGTACAGTATACACAGTAAGCAGCACCAGCCGTATGACAGATGTTGCATGACATTGCTCTGCTTAGGGACTTTCAGTGTCAATTTGCCCATATTCACAGTGTACATGTGGTTAGTATGTTTTAGAGTATTTTACACAATATGAACAAACAAACACTTCCACAATGACACAGAGATGTCAGTTTATTCACCTACATCAGTAGGAAAAGTATATTATATAAACCTGAACTGCAACTGCAGTAATAATATGCAGGTCTTTTGGAATGAGATTCTCACTGAGCTGTCATATCATACTTCCATGAATCCGTGTTTTTCTCACCCTCCTTCTCTATCTTTTCTCATCCCAATTAGTTTCTGCTCATGCAACTTTAATGTAACCTCAGGGAATGATGAAGTGACTCTGATTACATTTAAAAAAAAAAAAAAAAAGAATCTATCTCAGTAACTTTCTGAGTTGTCCTGTGCTCACCTTTGGCTCCAGATAACAAAGCTTCCCTTCTACAGTAATTAATTGCTCAGAGCCCCAGAAGCTTGCACAAGTATAGTGCATGCGTGCGTGCGTGCGTGCGTGCTTGCGTGCGTGTGTGCGTGAGTGCGTGTGTGTGTGTGTGTGTGTGTGAAAATTCAGTTCTATTCTGACCAAATCAGTGACAAATCTACTGTCAATTTGACTTTGTATTTAGTGCTGCCCATCTTGTATGGAAGTTAATTACTGGCAAAACTATTAAATATACACACAGCAATTTTAAAATAATATGATCTGCAAGTCAGAAAATGCAAGCAAGTCAGATTTATCAGAGCTTTTAGAAAAGTCAATTTAACGGTGGGAATAACGACTCGGATGTGATGTGAATTTTCAAGTCGGAAACTTGTACTCCGATATCACATGAATGTAGCATTAGCCAGCCACCTGCTATCAATAAAACATGGAAACACTAGATATTAAAAGAAAATGAACAATACATTTAAAAAATACCTTGACACTATTTGTGTTTCCAGTTTGACTTATATGATATTGTCTAGTCCTTGAATGTTTTGTCATTCCTCAAAAATGTTTGTTTTCAAAGAACTTCCTCATCCTTCATGCCAATCAGTATAAATTTGCTAACAGTAGGGGGTGGGGCCTCATTTCACCAGTTTCCTCGAAATGCAATCAGTGATTAATCAGATATTCTGCATCATACAAGGACCAAGTTATAATGCCTGAGACAAAATCTATGAATGATGATGGTAGCGCTTACCTCGTGGGTTGTAATTTTCAATATGACAGGATAGAGTGGTGAGAAGACTAATCTGTACTTTCATCTACCCCAAAGGAAAAATCAATGAGACAGTGAAAAGGAAAAGAGAATCAGGGAGGTTAAAGTGGCCATATGTAACTTTCAGTTGTGTTGATTCTAGTGGTAACTTTGGACAAAAGTGGTAGTGTTTTTACCATACCTGCTGTCCTAAAGGTCTTTTCTTTATGATGCTTTACTGCCCACTGTATATTACTGAGTTAGTGTTACCAGGAGGTCATATAGTAAAGAAAATCATTGATTTACTATAACATAATAAGTTACAGATGTATCAATGCATTTTACTCATAGCGATTTAGAGTGACTGAATGCTTTAAGCTCAAACGAGGTCAAACAGGCTGAGGGTTGAGTGAGGTATATGGAAGTGGAAGATGAAGAGGAAGACCTGAGAGTACAGGTGGGTGTGTTGATGTGAACTTTGGATGTATCGGGAGCCAAACTGGGTATCACTGTCACTGTTGCACGAGCCAAAGCATTAAGCGTTTGTTGAACCAACCAACTAATTAACAACTTATAACAATAGAGGGCATTTTTATGAAACCCACGCGCCCTTACACAAGTAAAGAACATAATAGGCCTGAAAGGAATAAAGCGTCCACGCTAAATGGAAGGTGGGGCATAATTTAATGTTTTGAATCATTTCCAATCCTGTAATTGTCTCCACCTGTTGAAAGCCTGACCAAGTGTGGCTCACGTTATTGTTGTCTTTGATTTTCCTTTTCACTTTTAGTTGTTCTTTGTTTAGTTTCCTTCTTTCCCGTGATGGCTCTGGCCCCAGTATCAGCCACAACTACACCAGGTAACTTCTAAAATAACTTTAAAATACAATTAGGCCGCTATAAAGAAATCTCCTGCTACCTTTTACCTAGCTCCGCTGGCTGGATATGCTAACACAGGTTTTTCTGGTGTTGAAAAGAAATTTGTGACCCATCAGAATGTGTTACTGTAGAACTGGTCTACCTGCCCCAAATCATTCTGTGACTTCACGGGAAAAATCGGACCCGGGCATATGCCTTAATAAAACCTATATAAAAAGAAGAAAGACCATTGTATGAAAAATGACAGAGCTTTAGAAACATTAAAAAATTATTTATATACCCCTTTTAAGCAAAAGCCAGAATATAAAAAACATTAAATACTCCAATATATTCCAAGCAGTTCTCACCCTTAACCCAATCTAAATACAGCACATATGGATTCTCCTTCACACCAGCTCTGAGTCTCTGAATAGTGTAATCAACATTTGTATAATCATCCCTGTTTGACTTTATTAAAGGCTCTCCTGTGAGCCGGCCCCACGCTGATCGATGTAATTAGACTCAGTCATATTAGACAGAGAGAAATCATTTGTGCTTTATTTTGGGCTTAAACTTCACAAAGTGAAGAAGACTATTGTAAATGACAATGTGCAACAGAGCAATCGATAAGTTATTATCATCATTATGTACTGGAGAATGTCAGATCCTGCAAATCAAATATGGCAGTTTTTGTCTGGCGTTGATTTCATTTTATAGCACTGGCGTTTGTTAGTTGAGAATTGAAAGTGGTCGATAATTTGTATGAAGACAAAAAGTTCTCAAGGCCAGTTTGACACTAGGCATTTAGCTTTTATTGTTTGAGTGTTACACGTGCGTTGAGTTTTCTGTGTCACTCAACTGTGAACGCATCATTTAGGGGTTCAGTGTTGACCAGTTTGATTTACTTCACTGCTTTTCTGGTTTGTAAGAATATCCAGCTTGGTCTTATAGCTCCCCCTAGTGGCTCATCTGTTGAGTTAGCAAATTGTTATAAAAGAAAAAAATGTATAAAGCATTTTATTGTCCTTCTTGTGTCTATTTTTTGGGTCTTTGTATTTTGGAAAGCTTTTCGTGGTACATATATTTACCAAAAGTGTTCTAGAAATAAACATGACATAAGACTTTATATTAGAGGAGGACTTTTATTCAAAGCTTTACACGAGATTGTATCCACAAGGGAGCAGCATACAACTGAATGGACAGATTGTCATGGTTACATCTACATAGAAAAATAACAAACAAATCAGGCACAATGCCAAAAGCCAACAGAAAAGGGAGACAACAACTACAGCTAAAAAAAAAAAAAAAAGACTTAACGAAAGAAACATTTCTAAAGTCTAAATCACGTCCAGTGGATCTTTATGGCTTGGTCAAAGTAAAAATCAAGGTAAAGATTTTAAGACAAGTGAATATTTTCTATTTCATTCTATACTTATAAAGTTGTCTGGGCAAATGTGTCCAGCAGTGTTCTCTACTGGCAAAAAGCAAAAATCTCACTTATTACAAAAACATCCCATACAATAAACATTCCTAACTTTACAATATGGCTGTCAATTTTGTTCTCTTTATTCATATTTACATCTCGTGTCAATTGTTATTTCACCAAAGATCGATTCATAAAACTGCATACAGTATTTACATTTTAAGTACAAAACCGTTTAGCCGTAGGAAAACCCCACCCAGACGCATCAATTCCCAGAAACCTGCAAAAAATGTTACTCTCCTGGAGAAGGATCAACAGTTTAACCAAAATGTGTTTAGGTAAAGTAGAAACAACTCTTATATACACATTGAATTCTCCTCGAAACAGAACATAACAACTCAGACCGGATTTTACAACATTGATTCCACCATTGTATTCTTAAAGCCAAAACCGGTAATGCTTAATAAAGAGAATTCTCTAGAAATATTCTTGGTCATTTTCATGTAATGTGAACTCACTGACAGTAAAAATACAGTGCTCCTTCGGGGTGGGTGGCCTTTGTCACTGCAAACAAAGCACACCCTAAAAACCTCAAGATAGAATGTGTTTTAGTTTAGTTTCACTGCCACCAGCACGTTAGAATAGAATATTTATGTTGCTTTCATTGCTTTACAGACAACAAAAAGCAGTTTAAAACTATCAATATTGATCGTCAGTGTAAGCCTATAATCTATGCCAAACACCATTTGGTTACACTGTACAAAACGGGTGAAAATATGAGCCATTTTGAGATGTAACCGAAGCTTTTCTTTGATTTCTGAGATATTACGTGTACTGTGTGGTTCCCTGGAAAAAAAAACTCTTTAGATACCGCCGTCCTGTTTTGAGTCCGGGAACTCCTGACATCAGTCTCCTTCGTTCACCACATGAACCTCTGTGTGGCCGTGCTGTCCGGCCAGCGGAAGCTCTTACTGATGAAGATGTAAAGTGTGGCAGCATTGACCACGGTGTACAGGAGAAACTCCCCAATGAGTCTGCTAAGAGAGGGGAGAGGCATGTGCAGGCGGTACATCAGATAAGGAACGATGAAGTACCTGAACTCCAGCAGCTTCTGGGGGACCGTGGCAGCCAGCAGGCACGCCAAGAACGCCAGACTCCAGAACAGTGAGCGCGACTTGAAGGAGTCCAGAAAATTCCACCCTGCAAATACATACGCGGGGACGAGGAGAAAGCGCACCAGCTCGTGCCTCTGGAAAAGCCTTTTCCACACGTAGAAGGGGAAATGGCGGTTATCTGCCAGGAGGTACTTGTGGACGAAGGTGAACTTCCACACCAGGAGCAAGGTGACGCACGTGACGAAGAGGAAGAACAGAGGCTGCTTTTTCAGAGCCTGGAGGAAGCGGAGAGCGCGGTGGTAACAAAGCGAGACGGGGAGCGAGAAGAAGAGGGTGAAGGAGAAGAAATAGAGGAGTTGCGGGAAGTTGAGGCAGGCTTCGTGGCTCGTCCTGTCACCCACCACTATCCCATCATTCAGCACCACGAACCCCAGGAAGCCCACGCCAACCAGTGCGTACGGCCAGGCCACGAGCAGCACCGCCTTCACATGACTGGGTGAGGTGAGGAACTCCAGCGTGAAAAGAACCACTTTCTTAGCTCCGCTGAATGACAGAGGGACCTGGGAGGGAGGAGACTTCTCATCCCTCTTTTTTGTATGCTCCACCCTCCAGGCCTCATCCATTTTGGCTGCCACTAAAGTACCTGCGCAGAAGGCCACCCAGATGATGTTGGTCTGTCGGAAGAGCACGGAGCAGACGCCGAGGAACGCCGAGGCCTTGTGACAGCCGTAGAGCGTCATGAGGTAGGTGAAGAGGGTGAAGAATGTAGATCCGGCGTCCGTGTAGTAGAGGAAGTTAAAGAAGTAGAGCACGGGGAAGGTGGATAGAGACAGCGCTGAGAGGACTCTGCGTGAGGTTGTTCGTGTCTGGAAGAGAGGAAACGGGATTTTAGAAAAGAGGGAAATTGACAAACCAGATAACTCACGCTTTGTCATCTTCACACCTTCTCCCTGAGGTGCAGTTTGCAGATGAGCAGGTAGAGCAGGTAAAGGTTGCCGCAGTTGAACAGCAGGTTGATGAAGCGCAGCATGGCCGTGGAACACACCACCTGGCCGGTCAGGTCTGCGAGCCACACCACGGGCTTGATGATTCCCACAGAGACAAGGTAAAGGCCTGGGAGAGTGGTGATCATTGGGTCCCACTGCAGAAGAATCAAAACCACGTTAAGGGCTGTCCACCAATCTCACACGCAGATTATCTGTCTTGTTTATCATCACTCTGCTTGTCAAAATAGATGTATATTGTATTTCGTGGGGGATCTTTCCAAAAAAGATACAATAAACCCTGAATATGTCATAGTGACATCAGAGTTATCTCGGCTTGGATTTGGAGATGACAAACTTAAAACACAAAGGCTGCACGCAGGATGCATCATGGGTAGGGAGACCAGATGTCCCGGTTTGACCGGGACAGTCACGATTTTGAGTTGCACGTCCCGAGTACCGACGCTAAAATGTCTACATGAACCACTATGAAATTGTCTCGGTTGTCAGTGATTAAATAGCCGATGTGGTCTTCTTATAGCCCGATCATTAACTAAACCCATGCTAATAGACTAATAAAGCATCCAGCGTATGATTTTAACAATGTGTGTATGTGTTTGTCAGCCAATTATAGCAGTCTGCGTCTGCATAATCTGTGCAGCCAGCGTTACAATGTATATTTTAAAACAAGTTCATTCAAATTCATTAATGCATGAATTCATAATTTATGTACGCTTACCGTGAAGTGTTACCACAACTTTAGTTCAAGCCTGTGGCAGCAGTTCCAAATACTTAGTTTAGTGCCATGCAATGAAAAAGACCTTTTCACAAACTTTTTCACAAGTTCAGTGGTTGCATTTTCCAAAGGAATTCTAAAGAATAAAGTTGGTCCCACACAAAACTCACTCAATGTATTGTAATATTATTTCTTAGATATGTAGGCTACATACCAAGAATATTCATGAATATTACCTGAGACACCCCATTACGTTGTGAGCAGTAGGCCTGCGTGTAAATTGTGTGTAATCTGTCTGTGTCATGTCTGACATAGGCATCACAAAAAACGTGTGCGTGTACGAGCACTACGCTCACGCGCAAAGTGTCCAGGTTTTTAACTTCAGGAAATCTGGCAACCCTAATCGTGGGAAATGTAGGATCTAGCTTCTTTTTTTTTATCTTAACCCATACTAGAAACTAGTAGTAAATATACCTCGGCCTCTGCTGCTTCAGCTTGGACCATCAGACTTATTGAAAACAAACGCTGGAGGAGCCCTGATTCAGGTGAGTTATTGCATTCATATTTCCAAACCATAAAAACAAAAACTACGTTACGTGTTTTGTGGTGAATTGGCTTGAACTGTGATGAAGAAAGCAGATGAGTGCAGTCTATATGAATGATGCTGGCTAAAGCTAGCCAGCATGTAAACTACACGACCTTTAGGCACATCAACCCCCACTAATGCCATTTTCTATAGTCCGACATGGAGATTAAAAGCTCGACAAGCTGCCACATCATTTGAAATGACAGCAGCTCTGCTGTTAGCTAACCTTAATCCGCTACTCCCTGTTTAATGGCTACCGCGACTTTCAGGAAGCCACTTTACCTCGTTGAATTTCCCATGGCAGTATTTCTGAGCTTGTGGGATATGAAAAATCTCGTCCATGTATGGCTCCCTTTGCTCCCGCGTGACTCTTGAGAACAGCAGGCAGGATATCAAAAAGTTGGTGCTGCAAAGCGCAGTGAAGATGTAGCCTTCAAATTTCTCCATGTTCGATGACGAAATCCGATGTAAAAGTGAATGCATTCCGAAGCTAACTGTAATACTGTTGTGTATACCGCATAACTCGCGTATTAAAACCACTGTACAATCTCAGTTCCGAGTGAAAGTGGTTGAACTCTGTGTGCACTATAGTCCATGCACGGGAGTATGATGTCTGACAGCTGGCGGTCCGCTTCGTAAGCATGCTCGGTCCGGAACCTCTGGTGTAGGTATTAGTTCCTGGTTGTGCTAAATAGTTAAGCATGACATGTCTATGGTAATAATAATCCCAATAATTATGTATGATACATTACAAATGATATTATATTAGGATATCGTTTTCTTACGCCTGTAAAACTGTTTTCCTGAAGAGGAACTTTTCCTCCCTCATCAGTGTCACCGTGTTATGGTTCCCCCGCGTGTTCAGACCGTTCAGTCTAAGATACAAACCTTCACGGGAAACCGGGATTTTCTTCATAGGTCGGGAAGTTCCAGCATGCATTTAACAAACAAACTAGAGCTTTTTCCCGACAAAAGAGTGACTCAATTGCTTTTCAAGGAGGTCAAAAATGCAGCAGAGCTCAGACAGTGCGCGGTGGAGGGTAAAATAAATGGTGCCTTGATCAACCCAACGATGGTACGACATTTTTATTCAGCTTTAGCTACGTGTTATCAAATGTGTATGTACAGTTGGCATGTTCCTATGTATCTTTATTAGCTAACTAAATCATTGCTTTTCATACGGAACTATATTTTATGCCAAATGGAAAGTAAAAATGTTCCAGTGAAAGTGGCGCCTCATTCAACATGTCCCTTTTTTGTGTTTTTGTTTAGCTGGTGGATCCTTTCCAAGTGCTGGTAGCTGTCAACAAGGCTGTTAACTTACAGAAAATTGGGAAAATGAAGACAAGAAGTTTATTCTCAGAAATAATCTTTAATCTGTCACCTACTAATAATGTAAGTAACCAAAACTTAGTTTTCCTTTGAATTATTATCCAACTTTTGGTCTTAAAATCCATCTTTAAAGCCTATAATGCGTACATTTATCTCGTTAGACATGCGTAAACATTGCTAATTGCAGATGCACTTTTAGATTTTTACAGATGTAATGGAAATGTATTATTTTGCCGCAAGTAACTACTGATGATATAGGAACATATGATACATAAAATAAGTATACTTTTTATTGTTCCCCAGAAATTCCAATGTTACACCCTGCATGGTTATTAGAACACACTACACACAAGCCAGAAAGACACCCATATGCTCAGGTCCTACATGACCTGACAGACCGCCTACATGAGTGAGGGATGGGGGGGGGGGGGG
>NC_048429.1:13162826-13201759 GCF_013103735.1 Etheostoma cragini | reverse complement strand
ACTAGTCCTCACTCTTGTCCTCTTAATACATCCATGCTGTACTGTGGTCCGTACAGGGACTTGAACCAGGGACCCTCAGGGTCGCTACAGACTAAGCTACTACCACCTGATGCACATGAATAAACTCCTAACAAAAAGGAATCATATCATTTGTTTGCCTTCCCTAATACAGATCTCCGAGGCGTTCAAAAGGTTTGGGAGCTCTGATGGCGATGACTCCGTCCTAGTGGTCTTGGTTCACAACAAAGATGAGTCCCAGCTTGTGTCAGACATCACAGCCAGGGTGAGCGGACGCCAGGTTCCAGCGGAAGAGGTTTCCTCGCTGACAGACCATGCAAAAATCAAAAAGGTTCTCCATCTCCGCCTTCATTTTATCTGACTTGTGTGTGTGTCTGTCTTGCTTGGACATTTTTAGAGAAAGGTTGAAAGTGACATGAAATGAGAACTGACACTTATGGCCGTACTTCTTAAATGGATTTCTGTGGCATCTCTTTTAATCTTACCCCTTGTTCTCTTGGTTTCAGCTGTACAAAATCACAGCGCAGGAGGAGAAGTGTGGGACTCTCCTTGACGCAGTTGTATGCAGAATGGCCACCAAGGACGTCATGTAGCTGTGACAAGAAAAAACCCCAGAAAAAGACTCATTTAAAACCAAAACAAAACCAATACATGCTTGCCTATGGTCATATGAGATGTGGATTGATATAAATAATGTTTTTCCTGCAGTTGCTGTCATTTCACCACATTGTGAAATCCCAAAACATGCAAACATTGTCTTTTGTGTACTGCACGCAAACCCAAATCAACGTCCACTACAAAAAAAAGTCAAATTTTTCCCAGCTGAAAAGAAAATGTATGTTGTTTTTTCCTATACGTTTTCATGGACTATACTTGTCTTTTCTCTTGTTTACATGTTCTATGTTATTGTTAGACTAGATGTTTGAGAGGCAGTTGGGGAAGCCTGAACACTTTTTTTTTTAAAGCAGCACTTCACATTTCCCACGGATACTTTTCATGATGCGTCACTACTTTGAACCCTACTGGTGACAGTTGTATTTGTCTCCTTTTTTGACAGCAGGGGACAGTGATTGGAATAGTTGGTGAACAATGAATCTAAAATGCTCTGGCCCAAATATAAGCCGGAGCTCGAGAGTATAAAAAAGCAACATCCACAACAACATGAAAGAGTCAGTCAAACCCTGTCAGCACAAGAATACTAAATATAAGGAATATGTAAAATGTCACAGCATTTCTTTTTAGTGTTTACTTTTTATTCACTTTTTTTTGAAAGCACAACAACATACTCTTATTGAAATGAGATTTACAGGAGGTGTTTATTAAAGCAGACTATAGTTTTACACACTGGAACAAACAAAATTAGATTGAAATGCAATGAATAGTGATTGACTTGACATTATGGCACTTAAAATGCTCATCAAGAGAGTTTAATTACAGAAAATGAATGTTGAAAGTCAATGTTCATTTCATCATGATTCATCTGCACTTCCCTAACAAGTATTCCGTGACAACACACTGATATAATTTTGACCTGAATAGTTTTTCATCTTCACAGTGTTACTAAGAAACGTTACATTATAGCAGTGCATATTTGTTAGTCTGGAAAGTTGGCAAGCTCGTCTTTTCCGATGTTGCCTCCACTGAGGATGCACACCACGTTCTTCCCCTCTAGCTCGGGTATCTTGCTGTTAACGATGGCAGCGAATGCAGCAGAGCCCGACGGTTCCACCACAAGTCCAGACCGGTAGAGGGTGGACACGGCCGCCTTGATCTCTTCATCGTTGATAAGGACAATCTCCTCCACGTAACGCTGACACAACTCAAAGGGCAGTGTGCCTGGGACGCAGAGAAAAGGAGAGATACTTAAATTACAACAGTCACAGTAAGTAATTCTTCAGTTTAAAAGTATTACTCTTGTAGCAATTTGTCACCCACCGTAGCAGGGAATGCAAGACGGTAATATTTATACCTGTGTCCTTCACAGAGTAAAGAACAGACTTCCAAGAGTCTATTTTAAAACAAGTGGGAGAAAGATTGAGAGAAACAACTTTTGTGATACAGTACCTGCAAAAGGTGGTGCAAGTCCTGAGGCAATGCTCCTGGCTTCCATGCCCACTGGCTTCTTCTCAATGAAACTTTTGTACATGGTGCAGGCTGAGTTAAAACAGAAACACAACGAGCCGAAAGTTCACTGAGCTGCTGTACTAAGGGATGGCTCTTCATAAGGCTTTTACTCGTCTGTGTTAGTTTTACCTCCTTCTGGTTCCACGCCGTAGATTCTGGTCTTATCACAGCCTGACAGTTTGATGGCAGCAGCTACACCTGCCAGCAGTCCCCCTCCACCACAGCACACCACCACCACATCAGGCTCAGGCATCACCTCCAGAATCTCCATACCTAGGCTGGAGCATGCACACACACACACACACACACAGGTTGAGTTCTAATAGATAGACATTGGAATAATCCAGAATGCCCTTGAGTGTACCTGGCATGTCCTGCTATTAGATCCAGGTCATCATAGGAGTGCAGGAAGGTCATGTTCTCCTTCTGAACACAGCGGTTCACCACATTCCTCAGACAAGTGGTAGGAACTCGCTCCACCTCCACCCCAAAACTCTTGAGAACGAGAAGGACACTTTCATTACAGAGCAGAACTGCTGCAACCTGAGGACCATGTCTTTTTGGGATTAATGTGGGTAAACAAATTTGGCTACAACTATAATAGCAAATCACTGCATAAAGTGACATAATGTCACATCCGGCCTCCACGCGATGGCTTTGAGGGTTCGTAAGCTGTCAGCAGATAACCGTAACCTGTATGAGGATGGATCTGGACACGGGGGCTGTTTCCGGCATCACCACTTTGCCCTTTGAACCATAGTGTTTTGAGGCGTACGCAAAAGACTTCCCATAGTTCCCAGCAGACATTGTGACAAAATGACCTCCTTCCGGTCTCCTGGCAAACTGATTTGCCACTCCTCTGATCTTGAACGACCCTGTCAATTAAAAGTAAGACAATTCTTAAGTGATAATGTGAGATGTGGATGTGTGAGATCAATCAAAGTAATGGCGCCCAACCAGTTCTCTGCATGTTTTCCAATTTGATGTGGATGTTGCAGTGGCTGTTGAGAGGCAGAGTTGTCTGGAACCAGGGGATCATGGGAGTGTTGATGACACCCAAGGGACTGCTTCTCACCATCTCCCTGGCTTCCCTCAGCAGATGCAAGGTGAGGCCTTCTGCAGAAACCTCACCCATCTGTGTAAGAACACACACAATTTAATATCAGTAATACATTTGCATTTTACATCTGCCTTTGGCACTATCCTAACCCATTCATTTTGTGTACATTTTACGAATGATATTGTGCACAATTAGCTAGCTAGCTACTGTTTTTGAATTTTAGTCCCTTCTATATTGTAACGTGGCAGTCCACGCAACCGTACAGATTTATTAAGAAAAGCCAACATACCTACGTTGAATTACAAAACTTAATTGTTTCAAAAGATTCAAAGTAAACAAAAACTATATATTAAGTGCATGAGAAGTATTTCCCACTGACCTTATTATTTGTTTGATTTCTTCTGTTACTTTAAGTTGTGACAGCTCCGGAATGTTTACAGTGTTACGTTTATTGCGGCTCCCACCAGCCAAATAGTTCCGTTTGAAACCTGTTTCAAGTCGGACGTTTTTTATTTAACGGGCCGCAAACATGGCTTCTCCTTGAAGTGGCGATGGACAGTTACATGATAAAATAGTTTTAACAGGAAAAGACTGAAGTTGTTTTTAGTTTAGTTTTTTTTAAATGGGGTTTATTAAGCACGTCGTGTGCGCCATGTCCGGCGGCGTTGACAGCTCTGTCGCGGCGTTGTTATTAAAGAAAAGAGGTTAGAATAAAACTGCCTGACAAATACACACAGAAACACACCTGAACTGACTTGTTCATGTTAGGTCGTTAGCTAACCAGTTCAAACCGCTCTACTTGAATACGTAACATGTCAGAAACGCAGCTATTTGTTCTCTCTTCCATGTGAAGGCTACAGTGTAACGGGTGTTTTCATGAAGAATTGGGACTCCCTGGATGAGAGAGGGGTGTGTACCACAGAAAAAGACTGTGAGGACGCCTTTAGAGTGTGTCAGACCCTGGACATCCCCTTCCATCAAGTGTCATATGTCAAGGAGTACTGGCATGAAGTTTTTAGGTATTAGTCGCTTAATGCCTGAATAATAAACACTTATTTATTGTATAACTCTTTAATGTGAATGTTAAATCTGTTTTTTTCTACTTGTAGTAAACTATTGAAGGAATACGAGAAGGGGAGGACGCCCAACCCAGATATATTATGCAACAAGCACATCAAATTCAACCATTTCCACAAGTATGCTGTCAACACACTGGGTATGTAATCATAATGTGGTCATACACTGACATAAACTCAGTCCAGGCAGCTTAACATCTAACTTTTTATTTATTTTTTGGGTTGGGAGTGTTATTGGGTGGTAGTTTGAGGTATGATGATTGAATAAAAAAAAGTGTGGTTTAATTTGCGTTGTGCTGTTTTTTTTTTACTAAGGTGCTGATGCCATGGCAACAGGCCACTATGCCAGGACGTCACAGGAAGACGAAGAGGTTTTCCAACAGAAACCCACAGTGCCGCCGATCACTCTTTTTAGAGATCGGTTTGAGATTAGAAATCGTAAGTTTGATCTTGTTCTCCAGTTAAATGGGTCACCTAGAAGTTGGCAACTGTTTCCCTTGTTTATTTCTGTGCTTTTAAGAAATAATCTGTTTTAATGCTACTCTTGGATGAAATTGTACCTCAACACTTATTTAAAGATCAAACCATCTAACAATCTTTTTTCTCTTCCCTCTGCCTCAGCGGTGAGGTTGTACAAAGGAGCAGATCTCCTCAAAGATCAAACCTTCTTCCTCAGTCAAATCTCCCAGGATGCCTTGCGACAAACCATGTTCCCACTAGCTGGACTCACCAAAGAGTTTGTTAAGAAGATTGCTGCTGAGGCAGGGTTTCACCATGTGCTGAAGAAAAAAGAGGTGTAAACACACACACACACACACACGCACACACACACACACACACACACACACACACACACACACACACACACACACACACACACACACACAAGCACACTTTTTACAAGAAACCACAGTGACATTTATCAGGCGGTTGAACAGACATGATAAATCTAATATATCCTGACAGAATAACTAGCCTGTGCCCTATTGACGGCTGGTTCAATGCCTTTAGCAACAACTCGTTTTCCTGCACGTTCTGCAGACAGGATAACTATCTTCAATCGACTGTCTTTCAGCATTTTTATAATAACCCAAAAATGCCCATGCTTTAGACTTAGTCCTCTTAGAGGGCTGATAAATGTCCTGAGTGCTGGCATCTCCCCCTTCCGCCATGATTCCAACTTCAAGAAATGCACAATGCAGACATTGCACCGTGATAATAATGATGTTTTAAATAAAAACTGTAAATATTATAATCAACATTTTTATCGTGGTTTACCGTTTTTAATGGTTACATCCCTAATTGTATGTTAACAGTAAACCTTATGTCTTTCCAGAGCATGGGCATCTGTTTCATTGGAGAGAGAAACTTCGAAAACTTTATTTTGGAGGTAAGAATTCAAATGCATTTGTTCTGCATTACAATTTGGCTAATGTGACTTTTTTTCTTTTCCTTTCCTTTCCTTTCCTTTCCTTTCCGTTCCATTGTTTGTTTCTGATGAGCTCCAAAGCTGTCTTTTCTTAAGAGATACATGTAAACCTATATTGTTTTTTTCTGTTCCCAGTATCTGGAACCTAAACCAGGGAACTTTGTCTCCATTGAGGATGGGGCTGTCATGGGAACACACAAAGGTATGTTTCTAGATTTTTAAGGTTCTCAAATTGTGAACTGTGAATTCTAACTAAATGAAGAACTGGTATGCCACTTTTACATTACCAGACAGACTGAATGTGACTAAAAAAACAACTCCTAGTGTTCCTGCCTCTTTTCTTGTCATTTCCCTACATGTCTGTGTCTATCCAGGCTGGTTCACTCTGACGCTGGGCCAGAGGGCGAGAATTGGAGGGCAGAGAGACCCTTGGTTTGTGGTGGACAAAGACATTGCTACTGGAGATGTGTTTGTGGTAAGAAAGTATGTCTGTGTTGTAAAAGTGGGTGAATTTGTCTTTCTTTCTTGACACATTTGTCTGAGCCACTGTGTGATGTTCGTTTCTAAAATAAAATATAAAATATATGATATAATGTGTAATGCCCATTAATCTGTTGAGGAGCCAGCACAAAGATGGCCACATCAGTGTTTTATGTTGTTTGTCACTTGATTGGAATAATCGATACCATTTAGGCTTCACATTTATTTTGCTCACTTTCTTAAGGTGTAGGCAGGTGTGCAACACTGATTGAAACTGGACATATTTCTCCCATCCTCTGTCCACTCAGGCTCCAACTACCAATCACCCGGCTCTTTTCCGTGAGACGGTGCGAACGGAGCGTTTCCATTGGGTAACCGTTGACCCGCCTCCTGAACTAGTCAAGACCCATATGATGGAGTGTCATTTCCGCTTCATCCACCAGATGCCGCTCAGTAAGTTTTCTGTTATCAGTGCCGTGCACACTGATGAATAAGAGGCAGTGAAATACATTATTTATACATTATATGCAGGCAATACATTATTATTTGCTAAACATAAAATACCACTTTTTTGTGTGCTATCCAGCTCCCTGTACAGTGACTCTGAACATGAACGGCTCTGTGTGGATCTCACTCTCCCAGCCAGTCAGGGCTCTGACACCTGGACAGGTAACAGCTAACACACAGAATACACTGTAATTGCATAGGCTTACACTGTTACACCAGTTATAATGCCAAAAGACCTAAACATATACACACAGTTCCTCTTTGTTACTGGAGGATTATACGTGTATGTATGTTTGTCCTTCTTTCCATTCCTCCCTCAGTTTGCTGTGCTCTACAAAGGAGACGAGTGTCTGGGTAGTGGGAAGATCGTACAACTGGGGCCCAGTGAATACACACTCCAGCAGGGCAGAGAACGCTTGGCAGCAGGCGCGCAGCCCGGGGAGCAGCAGACGCCTGAACCAGCCAGCTGAGATGAGCTCACAGACGGGCGTGGTGGAAATGAGCTCTTTCCGGTACATTAGGTAGAGCACACTGTTCATGGAAATAACACTGTTTCTCTACACCGGGCTCTATGGCAAAGTGCCTGCACCGGAGGCCATATTAGAGACTGTAAACCTGGGGGTTGTTTTTAAATGCATAACTTCAGTGTATTGATAAAACAAGGACAAAATGGTTACTCTCTGCACTGTTTGAGTGGAGACTATATGGTACTAACCAACGGTAACCTCATTTAAAAAAAAAAGAAATGAATCAAGTTTTTCCGTCTACTTCCTGTAAACATCTATCATTAGATGGACACCGACACCACAGCAATTGCTGTCAGGTACAGTATGTCTGTTTCTGCTCGTGATATACACGGGGTTGCCATGATTCATACTCCAGCAGTCCTCCATTGAACGTTCATGATGTCATTAGATCAGCCATTATGCATCGCAAAGACCTGCAGCTTGACGTAATGGAAATGAAGGCAAAAAAAAGACATTCATATGTTTTGATCTGGTGTTTAAGAAGTGCTGGATGTACTTTCAGTTGCCACAATTGTGGTTATCCTTTGGAATTGAAGTTGTCATATCTGAATCTAATATCAAGCTCACTTAAAAAAAAAAAAAAGTAACCAGCTTTAAAATGAACAAATAAAATTTTAGGTTGATGGATTGCTTTTCATCAACCTAATATTCTACTTGGTGAGTTGTTGTCTTCTTATAGTACTCAGTGTCATGACCTGTGGTCTTGAAGAAAGGCTGTCTTTTTCAAAGATGCTGGTAGTTTGAGCCCTTTACTGTTGTTTTCTTTATGGTAGTATTGTCCATTGTAAACCTTTTATACTGACCTTGAGATATAAGGGCTTACTGTAGGAGGTTCTGGTGGGATTTGACTCTAAGCTAGCAGGGGGTGTCTTGTGGGTCAAGACAGGGTGGACACATTTTTTGCCCCTCTTATCTGTGAATGAAGGCGACCCCAATATTCTCTTGTTTGTTGAGTATAACGTTATTCAACTTTTTTTATTTACTTTATCTTTTCCTGTCATATCTCAAGGCCGTTTCATGGTTGTGCAATGGCTCCACGCAGAGCTTTCGCCATAGCGAATAAGTGTGTGTGTGAAAGAGACGCCGATTAGCTTTGGAGCCAGTACCGACTCTAGAGTCCTAGTGAGAGAAACAAAATGTCCCCCCTGTGCTTTCTGACCACAGTGTGACATCCGTAGCAGGAAACGTTAACCCTCTCCTTGATGTAATATTGTTTATGGTGAAGGAGAACCAGGAAATGAGTCAGGGGAAAGGCAATGCTACCAAGCCATGTATGTGTGTGTGTGTGTATATATATATATATATATATATATATATATATATATATATATATATATATATATATATATATATATATATATATATATATATACATATTATACAGTCTATGGTGCCAACGACACACCTACTGAACAGTACATTGGTGATTGATGTTAATCTAAACTTAGTTCTTTGAGCTATTGTCATTTTCTTTTTATTTGTTAATTTATCAATTATGTTAACACTTTATTTCCAAAGTAGAAACAAAGTTCAAAGTAGTCACTCTGCACCCTTAGGTTATTTAGAAGTTTTCTCCTCTAAGCAGAAATGATGTTCCAAAGTCAGGTTTTGGTACACAGGATAAATCATTGCCTATAAACATGCCAAGTTAACAAACATGTGCAACAGAATATGATAAATTGTTATATTAGCTCTTTTACACCCCTGAGTCACAATTTGAGAGAGATGGTTTGATTGTTTTAAATAGTTGACAAGACAATGGAATTCTTCAATTTAGTGTCTTTGTACTGTCATGCATGTTGATTCCATTATTTAGAAATGTAGGATTTTTTTAAATACCTTTCTCTAAATGGGGTTGTAACTACTGTAAATACTTCAGAGAATAAACCTTATAAATTGTGTGTTGGCTTATTTTTCATTGGCATGCATACCTAAATATTCTCTCCAGTCATTATATACATAGGGCAATGGTTGTCAAACCATTAGTGATCCACAGAGGGCGCTATTATACAAGTTTAAACTCAAGGGGGAACCGGTTCTTGAGTCTCTGATGTGCACAAGTCTAATTAAACAAATTTAACCCCATCGTATTGTATGTTTCCCAGAAGAGAATTATATTATCTACATTTAAAAAAAGTTTAAATCTGTCATCACAAAACTCTTTTCTTAGACTACAGAGAACATAAAAGCTCAAACACGAAATTGATTTTTTTTTTTACTGTAGTAACATGCAATACATTAAAGTGAACATAAAAGTTACAAAACTAAATGATGAAAAGAGAGAATAAATTGTAACGTGTTATCCCATATGTTTCACTATTAGATTTAAAGAAAAGCTTGTTTAGAGGAAAACATGCATTCTCTGTGATGCTTACAGTGTAATGACCATTTAACCGACCTCACCATGAAATGCACAATCATGTATTGATTAACAAAGTAATAGTTAACAAATAGTTTGTTTTATAAAGCTGTAACATTAGTACTTTAAACGATCTAAGTATAAACTCTGTCCACCTTTTTTATTACATTGACAGAACCATCTTACTGGAGTGGACAAGTGGAGTGGACATGTCAACATATTTTGTATTTATTTATTGTGGCCTTGAAGTCTTAGTTCAGCTTCTTTGTATGTCTTTTTCTTATACCATCAGTGCTTGCAACTACTTCAACGTGTTTGAGTTGACACTCAAACACGCAGTAGGAATTTTACCCAGCTCTCACCCTATTGTAATAACAATGCACTTGTGCGCATTGGTCACCCGGTCAGGGCCACTTCCTAAATCTCCATAAGAAAAAAAAAAGCCCCCCTGTGAAAGCGTCCCAGAGGGAGAACCCAGCAGGTTTATGGTAATACGCCTCCAAGGAGGAGAAGGCGGAGGAGAGCCACGGAGCCATTTTGTACTCATTTTAAACTCCGTGTGGGTTAACGCAGCTGCTGCGCGCCGTGGATACGCTGATATTATGGATACCAAACGTCTTTTCCACTTTAAAACGTCACAATGAGGGATGAAAGTAAAACGCGGTGTTGGGAGAGGGACAGTTAATGACTTTGCGGAGGAGTTTCGGTGAAGTTGAATGGGATTTGGCAGGTTCACAAGCATGGAGCTACCGATATGTTGGATTTGGGTTTGTGTCCTGTTCAACTTGCCGCTAGCGGGATGTTTGGAGATACACCTTTCGGAAACTTTACAGCCCGGGACCCTTTTGGCAAACATGTCGCTTGGCCCTGGATGGACTTCTAATATTGACAGGACTTTATCCCCCAAATTCATCCAGAGCGTTTTCCAAGTCGGGAGACACGATGGGATCATCCGTCTGTCCCATAAAGTTCAGTGTGCGCACACACCGAGGAACCCAGCGCCTGTTTATTTCAAAACAGGTTCCTTGACATCTGAGGACGTTATTCTGACGCACTTTAATGTGTTTGTCCACGGCCAGGACTGTTTTATTAAATACAAGAGAAAGAAAGCGTCAGGTAAGCCAGACATTCACATTAAACACCTTACAAAGCTGGAGGCAACTTCCTGCTTACCGGCAGGTAAACTGCTTTTGAATGTAACAGAACTTTTGCCTGCCTTTACGCGCAACACCGCTTTTTTAAACAGCATGTGTGTTGGCAAAGACTTGAGTGCGGTGTTCAGGCATGGGGATTTGTTCCTCGCCAGTGAATTATGTCTTGAACACAGAGGACAGCCCGAGGTGCATTTGCACTGCGCGATGCACAGCTCTCCAGGCGGCAGGCTCTCTGTGCAGCTGAGTCTGACCGTTGTAAAAGTGCCTAACCAACATGGATCCTTCTCAGAAACAGTGCAGAAAAAGTCTGGCAAATTGATACACAGGGGGAGGCGGCAGGTAAACACGTCTCCCCAGTTCCAGCTTCCCAACTATCAGGTGTCCGTGCCCGAGAACGAGCCTGCGGGCACGCGGGTTATCACCCTGAAAGCCACCGACCCGGATGATGGAGAGGCAGGGAGGCTGGAGTACAGCATGGAAGCCTTGTTTTACAGCAGGTCGAATGACTTTTTCGACATGGACCCTCAGACAGGGAGCATAACAACCGTCCAGGCACTGGACAGAGAAGTCAAAGACACCCATGTTTTTAAAGTCAGTGTAACTGACAATGGCTCCCCCAAAAGATCTGCCACTTCTTACCTCACTGTAACTGTGAGTGACACTAACGACCACAGCCCGGTGTTTGAGCAAACTGAATACCGTGTTAGCATCCGGGAGAATGTAGAAGTGGGGTTTGAAGTGATGACAATCCGAGCCACTGATGGTGACGCTCCCTCCAACGCCAACATGATTTATAAAATTGTCAACGGCGATGGTGTAAACTCTGGGTTTGAAATCGACTCCCGGAACGGCCTGGTGAGGATCAGAGAGCGGCCTGACAGGGAGACCCGGGCCCAGTACCAGCTGATTGTTGAGGCCAACGACCAGGGAAAAGACCCAGGTCCCCGCAGTGCCACCGCCACTGTCAACATCTCTGTGGAGGATGAGAATGACAACTACCCACAGTTCAGTGAAAAAAGATACGTTGTGCAGATCCCAGAGAACGTGGCAGTCAACACCAAAGTCATCCAAGTGGACGCTACAGACAAAGATGAGGGGAACAACGCCAAAGTGCATTACAGCATCATCAGTGGCAATGTTAAAGGACAGTTCTACATTCACTCCCCCACCGGTGTGATTGATGTCATCAATCCTCTGGACTATGAGATGATTCGAGAGTATAATTTGCGGATTAAGGCTCAGGACGGCGGCAGGCCTCCTCTGATAAATGGCACAGGGATGGTGGTGGTGCAAGTGGTGGATGTGAACGACAATGCCCCCATGTTCGTCAGCACACCTTTCCAGGCTACTGTGTTGGAAAACGTGGCCATTGGTTACTCTGTAATCCACATCCAAGCAATTGATGGTGACTCGGGAGAAAACGCCCTTTTGCATTATCGGTTGACTGACACCACGCCTGGGTGTCCCTTCACCATCAACAACAGCACAGGTTGGATTACAGTGAGTGAGGAGCTTGACAGGGAGACCACGGACTTCTACACCTTCGGCGTGGAGGCGAGAGATCACGGGATACCCGTGATGTCCTCCTCAGCCAGCGTCAGCATCACGGTGCTTGATGTGAATGATAATGTACCCACATTCACCGAGAAGGTCTACTCGCTGAAGATCAATGAAGATGCTGTCGTCGGGACCAGCGTACTGTCAGTGACGGCGGTGGATAGGGACGTCAACAGTGTGGTGACCTATCAGATCTCCAGTGGCAACACCAGGAACCGCTTTGCCATCACTAGTCAGAGTGGCGGCGGTCTCATCACCTTAGCCCTCCCCTTGGACTACAAGCAGGAACGCCAGTACGTCCTGACAGTCACAGCCAGTGACGGAACACGCTCCGACACTGCTCAGGTGTTCATCAACGTGACGGACGCCAACACACACCGGCCCGTCTTCCAAAGTGCCAACTACCAGGTGATGCTCAGTGAAGAAAAACCGGTGGGCTCCACTGTGGTGTTGATCAGTGCTACGGACGAGGACACAGGGGAAAATGCTCGCATCACGTATGTGATGGAGGACAATGTTCCTCAGTTTAAAATTGACTCGGATACAGGTGCCATAACAACACAAATGGAGATTGATTATGAAGACCAGGCCTCCTACACATTAGCCATCATCGCCAGAGACAATGGCATCCCTCAGAAATCGGATACCACCTATGTGGAGATTGTCATCCTTGATGCCAATGATAATACTCCTCAGTTTCTCCGGGATAGGTACCAGGGGACTGTATTAGAAGATGCACCTGTCTACACCAGCGTTCTTCAGATCTCTGCATCAGATAGGGATTCTGGCTCGAATGGCAGGGTGAGCTATACGTTTAATGGTGGCGATGACGGAGAGGGGGATTTCTTCATAGAGCCTTACTCTGGTATCATCAGAACTGCTCGCAAACTGGACCGGGAGAATGTTCCCGTTTACAATCTGAAGGCCTATGCTGTGGATAGGGGGATTCCGCCTCTGAAGTCAGCTGTTCCCATACATGTGGTTGTCCAAGACATAAATGACAATGCCCCCGTGTTTGAGAAGGACGAGCTGTTCATTGACGTGGAGGAGAACAGCCCGGTGGGGTCCGTCGTGGCCCGGATCACTGCCACCGACCCGGATGAGGGCACCAATGCTCAAATCATGTACCAGATTGTAGAAGGGAATAATCCAGAAGTTTTCCAGCTGGACATTTTTAATGGCGACCTCACCGCCCTCACAGACCTGGATTATGAGGCTAGAAGAGAATACGTCATTGTGGTCCAGGCTACCTCAGCACCACTAGTGAGCCGGGCCACTGTGCACATCCGCCTTGTAGATATAAATGACAATGAGCCAGTGCTGCAGAACTTTGAGATTATCTTCAACAACTACATCACCAACAAGTCCAACAGTTTTCCGTCAGGAATAATTGGAAAGGTGCCAGCTCATGACCCCGATGTGTCGGATAAGCTGCGGTACAAGTTTGAATCTGGAAATGAGCTCAGTCTGCTGCTGTTGAACGAGGACAATGGGGATCTGAGGTTAAGCAGGGACCTGGACAACGACAGGACCTTGGAAGCACCTATGACCATTTCTGTCTCAGGTAAGAAAAAAATTCAGAAAATGTCTTCTTCCTTCTATCTTATTTTCAAGCTTTCTTTTCTGCGAGGAAATTCTCGCTTTTCATGACGGTTACAGGTGATGTGTAGCAAGGTGATAAAATGGGTGAAAAACGGAAATTTGTTTCTCGATAGAAGTCGAGAATAGAATCTTCTGTTGAATTGAGACAGAGGGCAGGTTTCAGCTGTAATGTTGACTGTATGTTCAGTAAGTGTATGCTGCAGGCTCTATGCAGGATCCGGTTGTGCTGCTTTTGTGCCATTTGGGTGATAAATGTATTGTGTGTAAGTGGTTGGTTGAGGTAATAAAAAGGTGCTATTAGCAGGGCATCCTGGTAACCGAGCCGCTTTGTTGTTGCAGATATGTGGGTTTCTGTCACAAGGTGGAACACACACATGCATATAGCGCAGGCATATGCACACACATGATTTCCCTCACTTAGAGCTTATGCAGACCGCACTCTTTGAAGTGGCTTAAGGTTTTTGGCCTTGTATAGGTGCGCTGCAGGGAGCTTTAGAAACATCTTGTGGCAAGATGTCGCAGACAATTTCACCAGCATAGTTTCTCACACTTACCTCGACTTTGAAAGAAAGTTTTAGATCCAGAGTTTTATTTTGGGGGAAACTTTCTGTCACGTGGGTTTAGAACTCAAGGCGAGTGTATTTGCATTACAAGGACATGTAGAAAGAATGTGCCTTAAGTTGCTTTTTTCACCACTGCAGAAGCAGACTTTGTATGTTCAAGTTAAAGATTAGACAATGCAAACACTGGACATTCCCACCTAAACTGAGAGGGTAACTGCTACAGTAAAGGCACGCACACAGACATACACACACACAAACACACACACACACATGCACACTCTTTGCAAGAAACCACAGTGACATTAATCAGGCAGTTGAAAAGGCATGATAAATCTAATATCCTGACAGAATAACTAACCTGTCACCTATTGACGGTTGGTTGCTCAACCTTCGCTCTTTCGTTCTTTTCTCTTTTGTATTCTTTTCTCACTCTCTATCTTTATTTGTTGGGTGATCTCCTCAAGCACATTAAGCTGTGAAATGGGCAAACAGCCCATCACCGCTAGATCTATTCAGTTTGCCCTCTTTGTGTCATTCTATCATCTCTCTCTCCAAGCTCTGCCAGCATATCACACATACTGAAGGAATACAAATGGAGTGCTGTGGACCAGGCTGCAATAGGGCAAGCCCGTATTCCCAGTTTGTCAGTCTAAATAAGGTTTTGGTTATTTTAACTGTTCACTTGAAATCTTGTTGACGACTGGAAATAATTCTCCGAAATTTTTGCATGCGAGAAAGACATTTTTTTGGGGGAATGTGAATATCTTTCTTTTGTCACTTAAGTGTTTTGAGCAGAGGCATTGATAAGATAATATAGTAGGTCTTTAGCTGGACTTAAACCTGAATTGAATTGTTTTCTCGAAAAGGACTTGTGCCCTGTCTTCGTCTTGGACAAAAGACAGACTGTCCTCTTCTAAGTGCTTTATGGCCGTTATAGACGACCTGCGGCGCATCCGAGGAGGTAGCAACTGACCACAATAGTTCCATTCACTGCCACTGCATTCATGTTTGTCAATAACAACTGACAGCTCTTGTTGTATCCATGACAACAGTGACCTCATGATGGTCCCAAAGGGGGCTGTCCTTCATTACTTGTAGCCATGTACACACACACACACACACACACACATATATAAGTAAGCATGTGTTCATGCACAATTAAACTGACGCACACACTCCACCCCCTCCTTTTTTGGGGTTGCCCACACTGATGTCAAGTGTTAGGTAACCATTGCCGCTGATATCTTGACCTTTAAACCCGAGGCTCTTGGGAAACAAAGGCCTGAGGGGATTGTTGGGGTAATGGCTCCTTGACAAGAGAGAAAAGACTCAGATTGGGTCTCTGTCTCTCTTGAATTCAGTCTTTTTCGGGCTTCAATGCTGTCCTATATTACCTTTTGTGTTATTTTATTTTGTGGTTATTGCTTTGACCATTTTTCTGTAACTGTCTGATGCAAAGGTTCACATGTCCACTGTCCACCGATATCAACTGATCCGGGGTCCGACCGTGGACATTAGTCAGACTGGGTCCAAATTAAACCCAGGCTAGGCTTGTCTGGTTTTACATTCACTGAGCTGGGGTCTGTGTCTCATTATGCTTCATTCCTGAGTGTATCTGAGTCAAAAGCTCGTTATGCTTGCTCACATCTGCATTGCCTCTGTCCATACGTGATGAGATTGATCAGAGGGCATCAGCTCTGTCTTGTCTACTTAACCATGATTATTATTCCAGATCAATTGAACAAAAGACTGTTGATGTATCACAGCATGCAATAAGCATTGATTTGTCTTGTCTGTAGAGGACATTTTTCTCATTATATCCTCCGAATCAATGCTCTTCGTTGAACCTTTCAAGTAAGTGCACAGGTGCCCTTATTGTGGTGGACAGAAGGCCTGAGAATGTTTTTCCAGCCCTTTGCAGAAACAGGAATGCCCTGATAACTCCTAAGATATACTCACTTTACACATTCTGCTAGCCACACTATCTGTCCTCGCTCCCTTTCCCTGTGTGTGTGTGTGTGTGTGTGTGTGTCGGTCGGTAGCTCTGTCGATAGCTAGGGGCTATGTGTTCTTATTGTAAGAGCTCTTATCTTAGCTTGTCACATTTCACTTAAAACCTTTTGGGGTTCTCACTCTGTTTTGTAAAAGATGAGTATCCGTCAAGAGTTGTACAGTATTTCAGTAAAGTACACCTTTGTCCTTGCTTTCTGTGCTGTAATTTCTTCAACAGGTGTAAAGCTTGGCTACATCACTGAGCCATATCCTGTAAGTGGCAGATCTGTGTTTTCTTACAAATCACAGCAGGCCCTCAGTGGTACACAGGAAAGCCTTGAATCCCAATTTCCCCAATTTGTTACAGTTAGACTCTCAAACCAGCTGGTTGGTTGCCAGGGCTGGCTCTGTCTTTAATATGCCTCAGCCGTTGGCACTTTAGATAATTAGTGATTAGCCACCACATTCTTTTATTAGCTCCGACCAAACGGCTGCTATCTACCTGATAGGTGGGGTTCACAAGAGCAAACATTAAAGCATGCACAAACCGGCTATAGGTGGAGTTGTGTTATATAATTCAGTGATGCAGCATAGCAGATTGTAACCTAAACAATTAGGAGTGATTGATGCTAAATCGTCTTTTTTCACCCTGGCTCTGGTCTTTTTCCGTACTCTTGGTGAACAGAGCTGCATGCCGCTACACGCACACACACACACACACACACACACACAGACACACACACACCTCCTCACTGTCCTCCCCCGCTTTTTTCCCCACGGGGCTTTTGCTTAGCGTCTATGCCTTTTGGTTTGGCTCTTAATCCCGTTTGAGGCGTTCCATAACTCAGCTTTAAAAAAATTCTGTTCTCATCCGCCCACCCCCTCTTCCACACACTTTCTCTTTCTCTCACCCCGCCCTCTCTTTGCATACATAATTAGATTTGTACTGTAATACAAGAGCTGTAGCTTTGTGCTTGTTTTAAAATCCAGGCCAAATTAAAATCTGTTTATGTGCTCACTGACCTTCCACAAAAAACACCACTTTCTCATTTATAAGGAAAGGAAAGTGCAATTGTCTCTTCATTATGAGGTTACTCTTTCACAATACACTGTAGAGTAGTGGGTGTTATATGTTGCTTTCTGTATGAATTTTGTGGCCTTTCATTCATTCTCAATCTCAAAACACCATCTTCCTCTGTTGTGCCTTCATTTCTTGTCCTTGGCATTCTCTTTCGTTTCAAATCATTCTTTGACCATGAGATGTGGCGTCACAGAGGACACAACAATGCATTTTGGGAAAGATAAATTACTGTCTATATGAGTCAAGGGCCAAACCTCTTCCGTTCCTTTTCTGTTCCTGTTTCCACATCTTCTACCATGTAACAGTCATGTGCTTGTTGTAGACAAATGGGACTCCTGATTTGAGCACAGGTGGGGCAGGGTTGCACTGATGACACGGGACCTCTCATCTATGAGATCAAAGCAGGACACGGGGTTTTACACTATACTCTACTACACATGACCTCCCAACCTGATAGAGAGAGAGGGGCCAATAAGGAGCGCATGTGTGGGAAAGAGATGTGATCTGAGTGGATGTCAAGGAGGAAAACCTACAATCACAAGAATGTGTGTGGCAGAGTCGTTTCAATGAGCTAAAGGTCTGCATGGATGGAGTTTGTGTGCTTCAGCACTGTCTGCAGCAGCTCATGTTTTCTGCAGTATGTGTGTGAGATATGCCGACATTCCCGGGCTTGGCACTCTTAAGTAACTGATATTAGTAGATCCCGTTCATTCCTAAGATATCGCACACTTTTGGCTTCAAACTGTGCCCCTCACCACATTCTCTACTGTGTCCTCTCCTTCTCTTACCTTGCTGTTTACCTCGCTGTTCCCCCCACCCCCTCACCCTCGGTCTTATTGTCTTCCCTCATGTCTTTCTCAGTCTTTCTATGTACTGTAACGAGTGCACCCGTTGCTTGACTATGTGCCTGGAGAGCGTTGCTGTTCTGCCACATTGTTGTTGAAGCTAAATCTGTCTTAAGTGGTCACAGACACTTATTAGATTACTGTCCTCTTTGGTTTCTCTATCTGTCTGCATGCTTGTCTGCCTCTGCTGTCAGTCTGCCCGTATATCTTTTTGCATATAGGCCTGTGTGTGTGTGTGTGCCAGTGTGCCCAGTAAATCTTTTTAGCAAGCGGTAACACGGTGCCCCCTGAAGAAGACTGAGCACAGAACATATAAAGGTGTAATAACTGTCTCCATATCTCCGTTTGTTGTTCAATGAGCGAGAAAGGAATCACATTCATGCCTAATCTTGTACATCCACTACAGGCTTTAATGTTTGATTCTGTGTGTGTGTGTTTGTGTGTGTGTGTGTGTGTGTGTGTGTGTGTGTGTGTGTGTGTGTGTGTGTTGCAGTGTGTGGGCCTCCAGGCTGTGAGTTTGAAGTGTTAATACCAGGGGCTCAGGACTGGTCACTGTTTGACTCCACTGATGTCTGAACACTCAACTACAGGCTAGAGAAAGCAGGGATGTTTGACCTGTGAGAAGGTATACAGGCCGTCAGTGATTGTGGTTGTGGGATAGGTCGGGCGAAAATGGCTTCCTTTACCTTTTGGGAAAAGGTACTTCCTTTGACTTGAAAAGATGTTTGAAAAAGTTCGGTTTCATTTGTGATTCAATATACCCGGAACAGATGGTAGTTTTTACACTCCTTTTAATGTTTGTTTGGCATTGGCTGAACCTCCCAAATCTGTCCACCTTGTGCTACTTGAGCCATCTTTCCTCCCACACTCCTTAATTTCATGTGCTGCTTTCTCAAGATCGGTGTTTTGTTTCCTGTAGGAAATCTCAATAAGCGTCGGGCTTGTGTCTGTCGCTGGTTGGAAAGTGAGGGGGTTGTTTGTTAGCAAACACTTACAGTATGTTTTGGGTTGAAAAAAGTAAAGAGGTGAAGGTGGGGGGTTTGGAAGGATAATGGGGGGGGGGGGGTATCCTGTTTTGTCCTTTTAATGTGTTATACAGTGTTTCTTGCTATTTTTTTATTTGAGTGTATGATTGCGTTTTTAATATTTATGTATATTTAATCTTGTTTCCACACAGATGAAACAAACTTATTTACCCTACCCTGAAACACACACACACACACACACACACACACACACACACACACACACAGGTAGGCAGGGAGGGTTATCTCTCGTTATCATGCTGCAGGACAGTGATTTCACCACTCAAACTCCAGCAGGTTTTTGGGTGGTGGAGGGGTCGTATTTGATTGTAACCCGACACACGTCTCCCAGTCCCTTTCTCTTTCATTCTCTCTCAGTCGGACGACACAGTACTCCCCTTTGTCTCTCTCACCGAAGAGGCAGGCGGAGTATTGCTGCTTGCCGGCGGCTCACGAGTGTGACATTACATGCGTCATGATGTGCGATGACCAGCTGCAGGAATGTTAAGTGGTGGTGGTGGGGTGGAGGCTGAGGGTGACTGTATACAGTATCAAGCAGCCAGAATGAATGACATGTGTGACAGGGAAGAAGAAGGAGGCAAAAGAAGACAACGCTGAGATGAATAAGGGACAGTTGGATTAACCCTCCACTGGTTGTTTGTTAGAAAGTGAGATGTGTGATGTTTTGGGTATCTGTAGGAACCAGCATGACAGTGAAGTCTTAAGCATGCATTTGCAGAGTAACAATAACAAAAGGTGTCATCTTTTTCTACTTGTTTATCTTATTTATGTTTCTAAGCTTTTGCTTCTCTAGTGCTAATTTAAGTCTTGTGTGAATGACATGACATTTACAGCAGCTTGGACACATTTAGATATGACCATTCAAATACCAGTCATGTGTAGGTTGCATGCCAGGAGGTCAGATTATTTACTGATAGACTGTTTCAAATGTGCTGCACATGGGAACTAAAGTAAAGGGACTCCATTCAACTGTGTCAACACATGAAGCCTTAGTTTCCGAATCAGTTTTAAGGTCTTACTAGTTACTTCAAAAACACAGTTTTGCCTTTTTGACCTTTTTAACTCTGCAAAAGAAGATCCTGAGGTGTCCAGGTTGTTCTTCAGACTGAAGGCCAGAGGAAGCCAACTGTTCATCATCAGGGTCTTGACAATGATGTCAGAGGAGTTAAGACCAGTTAACTCAGTGCAGTCTTGTAGAACTATTCTTAAAAAACTGATTAGGCACATCAAAGACTCCGGAGTAGCATTTGATCCTTGGCAGAAAGAAATCCGTAGCTGTTCTCCAGAGTGGATTGTACTCGACTGTACTTAAGGATTAAAGGGGCCTTTGCTTTGATAGCAAATCTTACATGTTACACAATTCATTGAATTCTTTGTCTTTTCTATAGCTGACTAATTTGTTATTGAATGTACTGTATAATCTACACGTACATGGATACATTTGAAAACTGTGTGGACACAAGTCTTCATCCAAATGAAAATGCAAAACACAACAAATACACAACACTGAAAACTGATTTTTTTTTTGTAAGGAAAATCTTCAACCTGGAAGGAGTTTACCAAAAGATCTGTTTTCAGTGACCCTGATATGCAGTTTGCATGTAGACAAATGGCCAAAATGCGCAGAAAAGGCTATGTTTAAAGAAATGCCAGTGTAAGTGTGGACTAGGCTTTAAAGATCCAACCACCTGATTGCAACACTACAATACTTCCATTTTAGAAGTTCAAATTTGTAGCTGTTTAGTGTGTACTCTTATCATTCCCTATGGTATTACTTCTGTTATGCACATTTACTTCACATCTTGCTACGCTTCCTCCCTGTGTAATAGTCCCATGCGTAATGCATTGAGCTACGATCCTCACAGCTATTAAGACTTGGCATTGGTGCTGACATTGAAGGTATTAGGATGAAATGTCGAACGGCTTTAATGGATTGAGTTCACTGGCACAAACAAAGCAATATCTATTCCTTTGCCTAATCCAGAGCTAATCATAAAAGTTGCCCTTTTGCAGAAAACCTCTCCAAGAAGATCTCTTCAAACTGAGCAACATAGCTTTTGATACAATAAATTACTGTGAAAATAGGTTAAAGTAGACTAGAAAAGTTTTTTTAGGTGTAAAAACAATTCAATCAACACGTTTCCTGAAAACTGACACTTCCTTAAAACTCCTCCTTGATTAGGGCTTTAACACCGGCCTACTACGAGTGTTGATGTTGGACTCCACAGAAAGACTTAATGCCAGATTGTGTTCACAGAAGTCAGGTGTCAGTTTTTGTAATTTAGTAATTTTGACAGTTAATAGCTTGTTTGTGGGACTTGTTGATGCACGCTTGGATCTCAAACTGTTGTCCCTTTTGTCTTACTGTCTCTCTGACAACACTTAACTTTCCCAAAATGTTATCATTTCAAATAAGTCGCTACTGGTGTAGATTACAGGTGGTGTTGATGCCTCTATAGTTCCCTCAGTTTCTTTTTCGGCTTAGAAGTATTACTGAAGTGGCTGGCAGTATGATAGATAGCCATGCTAGCAGTCTGATTTTAAAGGTCCCATGGCATGCAAATTTGACTTTATAAGAACATATAACATTAAGATGAGTTGCGCCAGCTGTAATTCTGAACCAAGACTGAATTTTGGGAAAGAGACTTCAGATATGGTATTAGGGGACCACTAAGGCCTATAAAAAGCATCCAAAGAGGACATTTAAAGCCTTTGATTATACACAGGGCTGTATTCCTACCTGAGGATGGTGTAGAACCAACCTCTCCTCACCAGGTAAATTGCTGTGTATTCTCCAGATTTTTAGGGTGAAAGTAATTTTACGCAGTGTGTCTCTAGTGTCCAACACCTTGGTCCTGACAACTATTGAATGGATTGCCACGGAATTGATACACACATTTGTTTTCCTCTCAGGATTAATTGGAATGGTGATCCCATGGCTTTTATACATCAGTCCAAAATACGGATACACAATGGATGTATCCACTACTTTGGTTTTTGACCAAATACCTGCAAAAACCGATGACATTTTTGTCCACCGTAGCTGTTACTTTGTCTTTAATGCCAATTAGCAAATGTGCACATGCTAACCTGCTGACGGTAGCATTTAAGTCAGAGCACTGCTGTGCCTTAAAGCCACACAGAGCTGCTAGCGTGGCCATAGACTCTTTGTCTTTTTAGTTTTGCACAACTTTTTATTTTGCAGAATGGATGCTCCTTGTCAATAAGCCCCTCTTTATAAATCTTAATAATGATACTTTTACCAAACATGGATCAAGGCATGTACTGCGTATGTACTTTGACTTGTGACTGTGTTGATCCCAGTGAGGATAAACATTTTTCCCTCTGGGGAGGTCAAACACAGATGGATTGGATGTCTCGCTCGGAGGCTCTTTGTAGCCTGGATGTTTCCTGTCATGAGGGGATTTGAACCCTGACTGAGTTTGGGAATACCCTTACAGCCTTTTTTCACCAATGTGTCACTCACAACTGCTGTCATCCTGAGTATCCCCTTACAACCTCATGACAGCTTCTGTTCTGCTCTTACGGCACCTTTCTCTTGTCAGCTGTAAGAGGACATATATATGTGCATACAGTATGCACTTGCATATGTATGAACACACGCACATATAAGAGCCCGCTGAGCATCACAAACAAAGCACACACCGCACCCTGGGTCACGCTTGGCTCCCACAGGCAGAGTGGTTTAGGCCTCTGTAATTCTTTCAAAGGAAGAGACTTAGGCGTGCGGATTGAAGCTTTGTACGTTTTCTCCAACACCTCCAGGCCTCGTCTTTTAACAGAGAGGGAGAGACGGATACGTAGATGTAGACAGAGGGAGCTTCGAGGTGTATTAAGTTTGCGCTGCCTTTTGATAGGGTGTCAAGATGCTTCTTTGAACTGAGACATCCTCCTGTTACATTTTGTATGGGGTGAGTCATACACATACACACACAAAACACTTCTATAACCTGGATATACAGTGAGCATGCATTTGCACTTGCAAGCTGGTACAGCCGCCCTTCTATCCGTCACACATGATCCAGATCACACACCAGCCGTGGACTTTGCAGCAGCGGACCTCTTCCCCTGGAGTGTTAAGGCCAAGTTTCACACAAAGATCCCTTCCACCTTTTATACGCCACACAAAAACTGTCTTACCCTCCCAAAATGTCTTAAGTTACCTGTGTATCAAACAGCTTTTTACAAAGTAACTTGCAACTTAAAAATGTGCCCTAATGTTTCAAGTGAACGTTTTCTGGGACTTTTTGTCACACTAAAAACAATTCTTTGCTGGACTGATATAACTGTGATTCCATATTTGTATTTTTACTACAGTTTTTACTAGAGTTGGTGTGTGTGCTTGTGCGCGTGCATGCATGCATGCTTATGCTGAAAGGGATGCTGATGCTAACACTGGTTGAGCTGATAACGGGCTTAAATAGAGATTCAGGTGACACGTTATTGCACATTATATTGTAGTCATATTTAGATATGAAGACATTTTAAGTGTTTATAAATGTGGTATAATTCAAACAATTATAACATCTGTTATGAAGACATGGTTTATAGAAATACGATCGTTGTGTTGCATTGTCTTTCATTATATGATTAAATAGCTTTAACATGTTGACAACAAACACTTAGGACATCCTTATATCTGCTTACAACTACATGGGGTTGGACATGGGGTTTTATAAACCATTTATTAAATTTCTATGTGCTGCTTATAAATGCAAAGGGGGTTACAAAAAGAACTTGAAGTAACACCACAAACGTAAGTGAAACCGCATGCTTCCCTGCCCACCCTTTTTAAACGTAAAAAAGGTTTTTAAGTTTTATATGTCAAAAAGATTCAGATATTTTTGGTCGACATGAATCCAAATAATCACCGTTGACTGTTTCACTCTTGACACTTGTGATGTGGAGAAGAATCAGGACCCACAATGCCACTCTGTCTCTGTCCATCCCATGTGATGTTTGTAAATTGCACACATGCTGCTGTCTACCTTCAGCAGCGCCTTATCAAATTACACCATGGCTTACAGTTGGTCTGCATGCGGTGTGTGTGTGTGTGTGTGTGTGTGTGTGTGTGTGTGTGTGTGTGTGTGTGTGTGTGTGTGTGTGTGTGTGTGTGTGTGTGTGTGTGTGTGTGTGTGTGTGTGTGTGTGTGTGTGTGTGTATGGATGCCCCTGGATCAAGTGAATGCCAAGGATCAGCTCCTACTCATTCCTGATGTCTCTTCAGTGATAAGAGGTGGACACTTTCTGATTGGTACCTAAAATTGGACTAAAGATGCCACTGGGCTGCTTAAGCGAACAGAACATCTGTGAACTCAGAGACTTCCACTTCACTTGAGCTCTCTACCATCCTGTTTGGCTCCCTCATATTCAAAGTGTCAATACTGATGCACTTCAAGAAGTGGGATGCCGCCCAATGTTACTTCTGTTGTTACTTCTTCCGGCCTCCAACTCTCTCTGAATGCTGATAGAGACTAATGAAGGCGCTCACTGTCTGTCCACAGACTCTCCTGACAGCCCACTGACAGGTTGTTAAGCACTCAGGATTCTCTCAAATACTGCCCGGAATCCATTTCCACGATGATTTAGCTTTGTCCATAATGTAGCCATCAGTTCCGACAAGTCTTTAATGCTTATCGATGGACCGCTGTTTCCACTCAATGTCAGACTGGCCAAAGTCAGGTTTAGCCCTCCTGTTGTCCTCAGGTCAAACATGACCCCTTTAAAAAATGTCTGTATCTGAAATTTGGGTTTCTTTTAAACCAAATTACCACAAAACAATAGATTAGATTCCATTCAACGCTCTTTGCAAATACCATTGGTCACTTTCATTCTTGACTAAACTCATCTGTACGTTCCTCTGAGCTTAACTACTAGTCAAAATAATTCATAATTTCTGCTTTTTTACCTCAAATATTAGTTATTATGCCATGTAAAAGAGGGTTATTGACCATGAATTCCAAAAAAGTAGTGTAAAACTAGTGTTAGTGAAAACTAAAAAGAAAAGTCTGAATAAGGGATGAAAACGTCAAATCTTTGTTGGTTAAGGAAGAGATGTGAAGTTATTGCAATGACTGGGCAGGTTCAGTTATTTCTTAGCTATCAGGACAATTTATATTTCAGCCTCATAATGGTAAAGTAATGTAATTCTATTTTCTCTGATAGAGAGCGGATCACTGTGATCTAATTGATTTAAATCATGAGGCAGGTAAAAGACGAGCTGAGCCTGCTTTTAATGTCAGCTTTCTGTCAGGCCGAAAACTGACCTGATGATGCAGTGCAGGTTCTGGAGCCATGACTTCTAAATTATGGTCACTTCACCTTCGTTCCCCCCAGGTCACAAAGACAAAGTACAGGGCTTTAGACTTCAGCAGCTGAGGGCTCGAGCGTGTTATCTGAGTAAACGTCTACTTACTGCAGGGTCATCTGGACTGTCAATCTGTTTTTAACTTCTGTGTGTCAGAGAATGTTTGTCTTTCTTGGGAAACATGGAAAGGGACAGAAGCCCTTTTTAGACATGGACTAAGTAACATTGATGGTTTCACATGTCTTTTAAAGTGATGGTTTTTCATCACACTCAGACAGGGCTGTCTGAGGCTTGTCTGAGACTTGACTAAACCTGATTTTTTTTATCATTACAGCTTTGATTAAAGACCAGTAAATCTACTAATACAATTTTTTTAAATAATTTTTTTGGAGAGCAAATTATATTTCCTATTTTACAATGTCTGACAGTGCAAAAGCATAGAATGATGAAGTTATTACTCTTGTTTAACTCGTATATGCTCACATGCTGTAAAGCGTTTCGCTTGATGTTCATAATCTCTTGCAGTTGACATGAATGAAATCAATCGAGGAAAAGAAATACACACTTTCTCATGATGAAGATCCGACAAGGGTGGCCATTTACATAAATTTGCAGGTTGCAGCGCACTTGTCTGTGTGTGTGATCAGTGGATTCAGAACTTTGTTCCGCTCACATTGCTAGGGTTTGCCCAGTCATTTGGCATGTGACGTCTCCAGTTGTAATTGTTTACTGTAGTGTTTAATATAAAGAGCTTGAAAGTCAGCTACATCGTTATTATCATTCATTATAGCATGTGATGTGATAGATTACACATTTACATTCAAACCATAGAGGACCATTAATGGTTAGACTAAAATAACACTTGCCTGTGAATCATTATTTTAGTCCAACCATTAATTGGGTCTCAGGGAATGAGGTAATGCATGCCTTTAATAAACAGATACAGACTGAGAAACAAAAGCAGGTACATAATTAACTTTTCAGTTTGAGGTGGCCGTGCCCAGAGTTCAGACAAACAGCAGTTCACAGAGCTGACAGTCGAGAGGCAGGCCTTCATTTGCATTTTCTTTTCCAGTACACAATCCTTTTCTTCCTCTGTCTCCCTCTATATTACAATACAGTATCCTCACCAAACTGACATGAGCGGCTTTAACATGAAAAGCACAGGTGAGGCTTAGGTGTAACATTTAAAAGTGTTTGTCTGTGTGTGTGTGTGTGTGTGTGTGTGTGTGCGCGCACGCTCACGTCTGTGTCTTCAAATGCTGATGGCCTTTCTGCAGCCAGCTCTCACCCCGGCCAGCAGCTTTGTGTTGCATGTGTGAAGTGATTGTCTCAACGTGTGAACAGTCACGCAGGTTATAATGGGCTCACAGGACGAGGCACTTCAATATGGACTAAAGAGATTCTATGGGAACCTTTTCAACACAGGGATCAAAGTAGGGTTGAGTACTTTTTAAGCAAATTGTTTTTGGCCAAGAAGTGTTTTGTTACACTGAAAGTCTTGGTTTTTTTATTACTTATAGTCAGCTTTTAGATCTTTCCTCACATAGTTCTTGGTGTATTCAATGGGATGATATGATTATATTGTGTCTTTTTTATTTAAATCCCCCAATTAAAACCTCTCAGCTTGTTTGTTGGTTTCTAGACGCCTTCAGTAAAGTCGGTGCTCCTGTGATGTGAGCTCTTGCTGCGGATGGTTTTCGCACGATCAGCCGGTCTACATTTTTGGAGGCCCCTCAGTCATGTATGTGACATGGATCCTGGGTTCTTCATGTTTTGCATTAGGCGGGGTTCTCAGGTATTTGATCTTTGGTGTTTTGAATCCTCTGCCAAGAGAAGGCCTCCAACCTAAAACATGGGGGTGATGTAAGGAATGAGTTTGTTCAGCTCTGGAGTTACTGAAGGCTCGGGGAAGACAGCTGCTTCTCCATGCCTGACATACTGCTGCTCACTGATGCTCTCCAACACATCCATCAGTACATAGACGTCACATATATACATGTACCCATCCCTCCGGTGCTGGAGAGGAGCTGCCCACTGCTTTAGAATGGTAGAATCGGTTAAAAGTCCTTTTCAGCATAATGTTTCATACATTCCCATCGTATTTCAGTAGAAGTTTAAGAGCTTTGTGGTGCAACTAATGTATCCATCTTGGACTTTTCGGATGAAGCTGTTGTTCACAAAATATGTGGCATACTGAAGGGACTTTGGCGGATCTGATTGACCGTTGATGACTGATTAATATGTAGTTTTCTACATTAAGTAGCATAACAATCAAGCCAAGTTTCCCTGATCCGCTTAACAGAAAGTGAATAGCTCTCCTTTGACTTGTATTTGTGTTACTTGTAATGAGACCACACTTAGCATTGCCTTCACTGCTCTGTGACACTCTTCCATACTTATTTTTACACACAAACAAACATACACTAGGACCATCTGTGGGTTTATGACATGTCTCTACCATAAATTCTGTACACTGTGTGTGCGTGGGACACACTGACATGAGTCAAGGCCCAGCAGACTTGTAAGACAGCATCCATAAAATGAGAGAGAAGAGATGTAGGGTTAGTTGTGGTTTGGCTTCAGGGAAACATGGTTTACTGCTGAATGAGCTCCTTTGCCACACACATTCGCATGCACACGTATAAAGAGGCAGACTCGTATTCACATCCATACCTGCTCTCTGTAGTCACTCAGTCAGTGGGGGCTGATAAAGTGGAAATGGCCTATTATTACTAAAGCGATGACAGCAGCCGTGAGCAGGCATCACACACTGGCATACCTCTGGCATTGTGTAAGTGGAGCTGTTTTATATTGCACACATCTACTCTGTCCCTTTTTTCTCTTTGTGTTCTCCATGTTTGCATTGCCACTGTGAGGGTCGTAGCATGCGGATATTCGCATTTAGCTCAAACTGTTTTTCTCGCTGTCATGCATACACAGACTGGCAAAGTATACAAACCCAACCACACACACTTTTTTTCTGCAACTCTATAAAGGCTGTATCATTCCCAAAACTATAAACGTCCCACCTGGATTAAAGCCAATGTGGTTGACTGGAACAGATTCAGGATCAGTAGAGAACACAGTTTTTCCCTCTGACACACACACACACACACACACACACACACACACACACACACACACACACACACACACACACACACACACACTTGTTTCTTAACTAGAAGTCCCTTCTCTTCCCACTTAATAGTCTCCGCATTCCAGCCTTCCCCACAGGAATGATTTCACCTGCATGCAAAACCGAGAAACATCCTTATAATTCGACTGAGAGCTGCCTATAAATGTGTGTGCATGTGCAATCATGCTTGTGCACATACATGGAGTGTGTGTTGACCTTCAAACACACACCTACACACACAATTTTCCTGTTGAAATACAACATTTACATCCTCCCTCTTTTGTCAGCGCACATACACAAACACACACACACACACACACACACACACACACACACACAATTCCTTATTATAGATACCCCACTCCTCCTTTCTTTCACACTTTTTTGGGAAGCTAAAACATGTCATAACTCAACCCCAAAACTTCAATAACAGAAATATTCTGTATTTCTGACTGACTGACTGACATAAAGTGCTGAGACAGTAATTCATACCATTAAAATTTGTCTCTTTGGGGGTTGACTAAATAGCTGTGTGACGTTGGGGCGTGTACCTACAGGTTGAGCTGAAGTCATAATTTACTGTTTCCCCGCCCTGATAAATCCCCTTTTATGAGAGGAGGGACAGGGCGAGAGAGTAGACGGATGACAAGGGGATAAAGAGTAAGTTAAGTTGAGAATATCGTTGTCTCCCGCAAAGCATCTTGTGCAATCTGTAATTATGAAAAACGCACGGTCAAGATGTAGTCGTTTGTTTGTTAACAGCTTCTTTACCTTTAGGATGAAACAATGGAAATACAGACTATGGGCGAGGGAAAAAATCGATACGGCATCGTATTGCGATATTTTCAGTGGCATAACTTTATCTTATCGTATTTTATTATATGCTGATGTGATATTAACAAACAGAGAAATGTTTCTTTTTAGATAAAACAGATGTTGACAAAGTTTCCTTTTGGGGACATCATTTGAAATTGGGAAAAAATTTGAAATCGGAAAAAAGGTTACAAATTGCTATATATTGCGGAATATTGCAATATGTTTAAAATCGCAATAATAGGGTATTGTGGGGTAAGTGTCATGCTGATATTGTGTTGGGAGGCATCAGGTGATTCACACCCCTAATACAGACAGACACTGTAGTAAGGAGACTGATAGCTTGTACATTTAGTGTTATCAGTATAAAGTTGATTAATAAGAAGAGGAAGAAAGGAAAGTCTTTTACTGTGTGACCGAATCTGAAGATGTCCTTGTGTCCTGCTGCTTTCCTTATAATAAGAAGCCGCTATAATTAGCTACGCTGTGTGTTGAAAGTAATTGCTACCTTGATATCAGTGAGGAATGCTGTCAATTTGTCAACGTTGGTGAGAACTAGTGGAAGCATCCATGTTAAAAAGCTATGGTTGTGTAGTGTGAGTTGTGACAAATTCCTGTCACATTGTGACAGTAAAGTTTTCCTGAATCTGATTTGGGACTGCTCGTTACCATAGTGTTTCTGCAGAGTAGCACTTAGGAATTACATGCTAATAGGTACAAGCCCTGCGTTTGATGTAGGATCATGAACATGTTCAATTTAGGAATAACTCATTTAAACCAGCATGGGCAATAATAACTTTTTAGGCAGGATTGGGAGAAAGGTGGGTTAGGATTGGCAAGGAGAAAACTTGGAACAGGAATGTCTTTGGGGAGAAGAAAAGACAGGGAGAGATTTTCACGGCATTGTAGTATCTAGTGACTTTTTTTTTTTCTCTCTAATTTACTTAAAAGACGCTTTAATTCCGTAATGTAGAAAACTGAAATGCACAGAGGCAGGGAGATTCTCCAGAAATGAACTGGTTAGTTGACAGAACCTGATACATCTCACCACCTCCCGTCTTTTTTTCTTTCCTGAAGCTGACTCATTATCACACACACCATTCTTGTCAGCCGTGTCACCGAGCACAATACACTGACATTTAACTGACCCTCTGAAGGAGAAGAGGAGGGGAGAAGGAAACAAGGAAAGAAGTAATCAGAAGAGAAGGAGGAGGAGGAACAAGATATATGGTGAGGGGATGGAAGTTCTTGCTGTGATAAGAGCTGAAGTCCGGGAGATAGATGAATCTTGAGGAAGGAAGAAAGGAAGGGGAGAGGATAGAGGAAAGAGGTAGGGGGGCATCTCCTCTTGTTTTACCCTCTTTTTCTGACTTCAAAGAATCTCCCGGTGAGAGGGAATTATTCCCCTCCGCTCAACCGTACCACTTTGTTACCCACTAGTCCTCTAACTTTGCAACCCCCATCATGGCCACATCTACTTACTGCTTCCAAAGAGAATAATCTCGTAAATGCGATGTTAAGGGCTCTGTTCAAATAATGGTGCTTTTTAAGGCAGATGCTTGGACTGGTAGGTACTCTGCATGGCGGTTGAAGATTATGAAAGCAGAGATTCCCAGACTCCCCTTCACTTTTTCTTTAGGTTTCTGACTTAATTTCGGTCTCTCAATGTCAATCAAACCTCAGGGAATGACTGGGTTCCCTGGAGATTAACATGAGGAAGGCCCGAGTCGGTAAAACCCAGACACAAAAAAAAGCTGCAGAAAAACTGAGTGAAATACACCTGAGTTACTCTCCCTAATCTTTCTCAAATGGAGAAAGAGAGAGAGTAAGGTGTTTTGGTTGTGGCTTGTCCAGGCTGAATCTGTGACGGCACAGGGCCAGGAGAGGATAGAAACATCAAGAGGTCAGCTGGCAGCCAACAGCTCCAGGTGGGCTGTGAGCCTGGCTGAGTCCAACCTTCTGCGTCTGTATCAGCGCTGTTTCAATCTGCTGGCTGGTTTTGGTCGCTGACTAACCGACGGACGGACTGAATGCATGAATGAATCAGGGAATCTGACTGCTTGACTGGCTGCCTGATTTAATGAGTGAATGGATTCATGAATGACTCATTGATTGAGCAAATGTTTGGCTGGTTGACCAACTGGCCCGGAGTATGTGAACAGCTGATATACAACATGTGCTAACACTGCGTGTCTGTCTGGGCAATTAGCCAAACATTTGGGGTGTTATCTTAGCTTCCCAAGAAACAAATATACTGTATACGTTGTTTTTTATATTATTCTTTTGAGCTTGATGAGAGTTGTACACTGTGGCTTTTGAGAAGAAGTTAAAAGACTAGAACAGGATTGTTACTCATGCATGTAAAGGCAATCAAGTGGAAGAATGGCGGACCCTGCCACTACAATGACAACCCCAACAGAGAGAGTTAATTGCAATATCGTAAAGACATTGAATGCCAACCATTCATAGTATTAAAAATGGGATTTTTTTCTTTTTTAAAGATTATTTTTTGGGGCATTTTTAGGCCTTTATTCCTACAGGACAGGAAAAGACATAACATGAAAGAGGAGAGAGGGGGGGGGGGGGGGGGGGGGGGGGGAATGGCATGCAGCACAGAGCCGCAGGTTGGAGTCAAACCTCTATATATGTGCACCTGCTCTACCAAATGAGCTAATCAGGCCACAAAATGGGATTTTTTAAAGAAAGATCTCAGATCAAGGACCAACCATCTTTTCAAGTAAGCTAGATTTCAGTTAACATTGTTATTAAAAAAGACATATTTGAAGACAAACTGCAATGTGTCAATCTGGCTGCATTTATGACAGCATTTGCAGTGCTGTCTTCTGATAATTGTTAGCCTTTACTCGTCTTCTGACAGCCTGAAAGTTCCGGCTAATACATTAACAATTTATAGGGATTCTCTAGACTTCCTGCAGTTGACAGGTCTGAAGAGCAAGCCTCCAGGCCTCGAATACTTGACAGGAGAACAGAGGGTGAGGTAGTTGGGGAGTTTTAACATAGCTAATTAGGAAGGAAAAGTAACAGTTATGGGGAGCCTTCGTTTGGAAAAGTCACTCTATTCTTTGGTGTTTGTTCACTTTTTCCTGCCTCGTGGGTAGACAGCAGACACAAAGTGAGAAATGGCAGGTGTTCTTTTCATCCAGTGGCTAACCTTGGGAGGGTAGTTTTGATTTCCCTCAGAATAGTAACATCAGTACTGTATTAATAATAATAATAAAGTGGAAAACTCAAAGGAATACATGCAATCTCATGGGCCATCCACGCAGAAACGCTTTTTGGTGCAAACGTGCATGTTTTGTATCGTTTTGGTCGATTGTCCAAATTAATCCTGTTGGAAGACGCACTTTTTTTAAACCTGGTACCAGGGGGAGAAGATTCAAACACTGCGCCCTTGTGGATTCGCATACTTGCGTGTCTATGATGTCATCACCACACCCCTCGACCTCCAGCCTTCGATCCCTTACCCCGCAACGACGTCTCATAACAACAACAATGGCCGACTACATGCTTGTGTTCCTGCTGTAGAAGATATGGAGCCTATAATATACTGTCTCTTTGGATACAGCGTGCTTTTTCTCCTTTTTGGGGGAATTTCTATAGCAGAAACAGCGTTTAGACGCAAATATTCTTGAAACGATGCCAGGGAAGACGGAGAAAAAAGATGGTTTTGGTACTTGTGGACATGGCCTCAATTATCACTGCTGGGTTAAAGGCCTATTTCCAATGCAATATAGTGCATTTATTTGATTATAAATACCTTAATTACCCTAATGCTTCAATTAAGGTACTATTGTAAGTAATCACATTGAAGAGTAATGCAAAAGGCTTACGAGTAATAATTATTTAGGTGGAGTCTTAACCACAAAACCACTAAGATCTTTATTCTGGTTTAGAACCTACAATCATATTAATAATTATTATGTTTTATTCATATTTAACTGGACTTTGGACCTAGTTATAACATGACATTATGAATGTTTTTTTGTTTTAATGGCTTCATTGCAGTACGTGCATTAATTGGATTAATTTTCTAAACAAATCAGGCTGTTTGAGCTGAGGGTTTTGAACAATTAAAGCCTCTAGTTTATAAATGTATTGTATGTTACTATCTTTAAAAACACCAAAAATCATTCCTTAACCATGTCACATTATGGATGAGGATTTGCTGATTTCCCTTGTTTTATCTTATAATAAATTGCCTCGCGTCTTGAAATAATTGGTTGTAAAAAACAAGCATTTTAGGATTAGGCAGCACGTATCCCTTTACCCTGGATGCCTGTGTCTCTAGTAGGTGGAGTTTGGCAGAGTGCCATTTTAATGCCAGCAGGGGTGGAGGCTAGACGGGGGTTTTCAGCGGACCTTCAGTAGGTGTTGATGAGGTATTCAGGGTGTAGCAAGGGTCAGTGTCTCCCTAACTTTGTCCTCTGAAAAAAAACTCCATGCACCCACACTTGAACACACACACACAATGGTCTTGGAGATTTGCCCGGCTCTCTTTTTAAATTGACACAAGTCTCATGGTTTCCCAGGGCGACCTCCCCTCACCACTCACCCCTCCTCTTTTTACCCTGCTTTGTTGAAAAGAGCCAATCGTGCGTTGGCTGGTAACTAGGCACCCTATTTATCAGTAACCAGCACCAACAATAACTGTAACCCGACACCTCCTCAGAGAGAAAAAAACGAAGGAAAGTAGAGAGTTGGAATGAGACAGGGAAAGAAACAGAAAGAAAGTCGGGAAATATAAAAAAAAAGTTTAAGTTTGCGTTTAAAATATTACTTTGATCTTTCAGTATAAAAACAGGTTGTACTTGTATGGATTTGAAGTAGATTGATTGCTTTAGTAAACTGATTTGGCAATTCAAATAATATTTACAACGCCAATGAATTGTCTGTAATAGAACAGAATGAAAGAAGAAATATGTGTGAACGAGAGCCAGGGAGAGCGAGGGATGAGAGCAGCTAACGACAGAGGCAGAGAGAGAGACAGGATCTAGTGTCAGTGTAATGGATACTTGGGTCCTATTAGGCCATTCATGGCTGGGTAGCTCTTAAGAGAGCGATGCAGGCCGACTTGTGAGGAGGCTTTTGATCCGTGTGCGCCCCCACCAACCCACTATTTGTCCACTGTTAGCTTATCAAATGGGATCAATGCTAGAGAGGGTGACATAATGCAGGAAAGGAGGAGCAGTGTGTGCATATGTGCAAGTTGTCTAAGTGTATGATAAGCGTGACCACATTTGTTTTTGTGTCTACACATACCACTTGTGTTTCGTTTGAATGGGCAGATGGAGATGTTGATGTATGTTTTTGTGTCTGAGGATATTGTGTGTGCAGAGCTTGACCAACTGTTGACCAGGCTGCACTGCCTTTAGATTGTGTGTGTGTGTGTGGGTGTGGGTGTGTGTGCGCACATTCGCGGTTATAGTTGAGCAATTCTCTACTACGAAACGGAGAATGGCCCGTTTGACTCTTCACCTTTTCTGTGATCCCTTTAATAAGGACTTTAAAAAGATCTAACAGGGCTAATACTAATTAGCCGACCACACATACGCTGAAAGGATTCACCGTGGTGATATGTTGGAAGATACCAGCAATCCTGCACAATGTGTCAATGCGTTTGTATCTATTTTTTGTGCATGTGAATCTAAAAGAAAACTAAAAATCCTACAAACAAATAGGTGCACCTACTTTGTCTCAGTGTGTTTCACATGACCTCATGTATCATTCAAAATTACAAACATGTAGAAGCAGGATAAAAAAGGGGCGTCTTTTGTTATGACTCACTCACTTTTGAGTAAGAAAACGCCAAACTCCACAGAAATTGCACCACTTTGTAATTGATCATGGAAAATCCATAAACTCGGTTACATGATTTCACATTTTCTCTTCAGTGACCAATGTAGATTCTGGATATTGTTTTGAACGAGATGTCGTTTTTTAAATATTGCCAGCACAATGCTTTTTACTCTTGTACTCTCACACCCCCAACCTCTACCTTGCCCCCCCCCCCCCCTCCTCCTCAAGAGCTACAGACTCAGAAATGACACATACTAAGGAAAACTCATTGTAGGACTGGCTCTAGTGGCTGTAATTCTGCACCAAGGCTGCATTTTGGGAAAGAGACTTCAGATATGGTATTATGGGACTACTAAGGTCTATATAAAGCATCCAATGAGCACCATGTCATGGAACCTTTTAAACTACAAATAACACTTTAAAAGTTGTGATAACTTTTGAAGATCCTTGAGCGCTACGGAAGGATTTATTTAACGTGATGGTTAAATAACATTTTGCAAATAAAGACTTCAATTAAACTGTCCCTCAGCTGTCACACTTAGACAGAGAAGGAGTTCCTGGATCATTTTTCTGTCTCGTTCAACATGTGTGCTGAAGCCTGGCCCACATCTTTGCCTAAAGGCGAGGTGGTTTGTGTCTCTCTTTGTTTTTGACACCATACCATCATCCACTGAAAACAGAGCCGGGCGACACCTGGAAGCTGCGACCTTTTGAACCTCTAATAAGAAGAAGCGGAGGGCTTTAACTTGATTAGTCGGCTCAGGAGAGAGGCAAGGGTGAGGGAGACTCGAGTGGAGCAGCTGAGTGGTTATAACAGTGTTTTAAAATCGATTTAGAAAGCAGTTCTGCAGCAAGAGTGATTTTATAGTGCCTTTGATCGCCTGCACATTCAGAGAGTTAATGGTGCTTTCTCTAGGCCTGGTGTTGTGCAGCACGACTGGTGTTATGCTCTGAAATGTTATAATTGAGTTGGAAGCTAAGCAAGCATCGCATGACACTCGCCTGATTTAGTGGACAAAGAATTTATTTCTCATTGATTTACACAGTTCCCCTCTCAATTTCACTTCCCAGTTCTACTTTTCTCGGTCCCGAGGGTGTCTCCTCAAACTTGTTAACGACAGAATGTGATGTTCCCTTCCAGATGCTGATTCTCTCATTATAAACCTTGTAACAACAACAAGCCTGATGATGCCTTTTCTCCTTCCGTCTCTGCTTTCAATCTCATATTCTACATCTGCATTTTTCTGATCAATCTCTTTCTCGTATCTTCGTAATTAATTACCTTCTCAGGCAATAGTCAAACAGGTGATGAGCTAACAAGTGCATTAATATCTAGTCAACCCTCAGGCACTAAAACAAACCAGGCGTTCATTTCGGCTCGCTTTGCATTGTCTGGCCTCCTCATCCGGGCTCATTTAGTATTGTCTGAGGAGGAGAACAGTGCTGCTATTCTTTTCACCCCTCTCTCCCAGGGATCCTAAATGGGACGTAGATATTCTACCCGGGTCGGTTCTTGGCCTGGCACTCGATGCCCCTGAGTGCTCGGCTTAAGTACAGCCACTAAGGGCACTTGTGGAGGGCTTGTGAAAGTCCATTCTGCTTAAAGGTGAAGGTGGAGGAGAAGTTGATACAGCGGCGCAGGCTTCTGAACTCCCTCGTGCGCCAAGCCAAAGGTTTCACATTAAGAAGTGTGGGGATTGTTTCTAACCGCTAACTTACAACCATGCATTGTCAGATGGAACAGATATGCCTCAACTGTAATCCAATCATTTGTCAATACAGGCGGCACGACGGCTTGTGTCTCCACTCGTCCTTTAACTGCGACGAAAAGCATATTTTTAGACTTCAATTTATTTTTGACATAGTGCGAAACTTCATTGATTTTAACTCTGCAACGTTGCCAGGTAAACTGTGTTTGAAATGCAGCGTTTGTGTTACTAAGTAACCTGCCAGGAATGTGCACTAGCATTTATTTGGTTGACTGAGTGCCTTCCGTGATGAATTGGCATAGAGTTGTGGCAAACCTTGAGCCAGATTACACTTTTTTGCTTCATCTGCATTGGCACCCCCCGCTAAGCCGACGCAGCTGTCCCCCATTCAAATTAATAGGAGGGGGGGCTATGTTTTTTCATGCTATACTATTGTTCTTTGAACATTGTCTAAGGCAGAGTCCATAATGGAGTCCACTCTTGCACAGCGGGGATTTGCAATGGTAGACAAATCCTCAATTATGCCACACTTGATATGGTTGAGCTGGTTGATTAGGTTGCATTATGAGTCTTGCAAAACCAGCTTTTATCTTGTGTACTGAGCTTTTGCTAAAAGATTTTATACTGGAAGACATCAAGTGATTGAACCCTGCTCCTGAAAGCTGAACCCTATCAGCAAACTATGGCATATTGTTTTTTAATTTCCCAAACATGACAATATGAAAACCTATTAGAACCTTATAAAATAGATTTCAGTATTAACATGGTTTACATTTCTCATCTCAAATGATTCAAACCACCGACAGGATTACAGAAGAAAGACACCACAAACCACACTGTCTGTCTGGTAAATATGAAACTACAGCTAGCAGCTGGTTAGCTTAGCAACCCTCAAATTTGTGTCCAGAACTGAAAACAAAGCTAAGTAAGTGGTAGACTTGAACTGATTTCTGTTTCAAGAAAAAACCTATGGAGCCTTTAAATTCTCTAAATTCAAGAGAACAGCTTGGCTTTTCCATAAAGTTACCGGTACGAACTGCTGTTATTTAATGTGACATGTTCTCAAAGCTCGTCACAGAGAGGGTGAAAACTGTTGTTTTGGGAATCCTTATTTGAAGGAAAAACATATTTACTACATCTGTGATCTGCAACTTGTGTGACCGAAATGATTCAGCCTCCGGTTCAAGTTTGACCAATGCGCTAGCTGCCTAACCACCTGTTCTCAGGGTTGTTTGATAGGCTCAATCACTGATCCTAGTTCAGTCAGTGTGTCTGCGTCTAATCCCACCTGTTCTCCAGGATGTTATCCTTCTGACAAACCCGGCGCACACACCCACACACCCATCCACCCAACACCCATACCTCACCCACACTCCCTACACTCCTCTACCACTGAATGCAAGAGTGAAAGGAGTCTTTTGTGTCGCTAGCATCCCTTTTTCCTCTATGAAGGCTCAAAAAAAGAATGAGAGAGAGAGAGAGAGATAATCCCACTAGTGGGGTCAAAACAGTGAGTGGAGGATGTTGAGTAGAAGAGAAGAAGGAGAAGAAGAGAAGGAAAAGTGAGAAAGGAAGTAAGGTTTTTGGCCCCCTGAAGAGCTACAGGTGTTGCGGGGAAATTAGACTGCAACAGGTGTGTGTGTGTGTGTGTGTGTGTGTGTGTGTGTGTGTGTGTGTGTGTGTGTGTGTGTGTGTGTGTGTGTGT
>NC_048429.1:13099733-13162688 GCF_013103735.1 Etheostoma cragini | reverse complement strand
CCCCCCCCCCCCCCCCAGTTTTTAATTGCTGCTTTCATTCCCCTTATCTTACTCACACTGCATATTAAATAACATTCAGTATGACATTCCCATCCTCTCCCTCCCTCTCACCATCCCTGTCCATAGTTTTCCTCCCTTTTCACCCCTGCCCGTCTGCTCAGCGGTCTTCATGTCTGCCAAGTTTATCTGCATGTGTCCGTGTGAGTGTTCAAAGCTTAGCCCCCTCTGTCCTCACGAACTCTTCAATCAAACGGACAGACGGCCCGGGCATACCTGAGGAAAACATACAACCAGTTTGCTTGTGTATGTGGAAGGAGATGAGAGGGTCTTTCGCTGAGTGGTTCCAGATACGAGAAAGAGAACTCACACACACACATTTACGAGTGCCAGCAGATAGAAGCTCTGCAGTGTTGAGTGTAAGCTGACAGAGGTTGTAGAGTAGAGTCACAGCCTAGTCAATAGCCATGTAAAGCTGCGATTAAAACTAAACTTTTAGTTTTGTTATTTCTCAAGAAATCATATTGTCAGATTGCTAGAATTGTACCGCTTTGATGTAAAACCGGTCATGAAATAAAAACGTTGAGAGTCAGGTCCTATTCATTTATTTCTGAGAACCCGTAAATCTCCTTTTTTCTGTGGTCTTTACCTGTTAGCCTGCAGCTGGGGGCATTCCTGTGGTTAATCATCTACCCTCAGTTAGCCTTTGCTTTCATTTGAAATCACCCCTGCATTCTATAGATAAAGCTAAACAAGCTAAATAATAAAAAATAAAAACATACATTATGATGGGAATATGTAAAACAGTGTTATAATAAATGCTATTATACCTCACAGTTTTTTTTCTTTATCCTCTTGGGCAGTCTTTCTCCAGATTCTTTGTTGGATCCAACTTTTGCTCCAGTTGCAAATTCAGGTAGAGCTTTGACTTGGAACTGCATTTGGATACAAAGATTGAAACCAATCTCATATCTGCCCCCTATATATGAAGCTAGAGCCCGTTAGCTTAGCTGAGCGTAAAGAGTGGAAGCAGGTGGAGACAGCTAGCCTGGGTCTGTCCAAAAGTTAACGCAGCTAGGTTTAATCCTGTCGTTGTTGCATCATGTTTTGTACCGATTAGCTTGATCTTTAGAGGGGCTGGTGAGTGGATGTGGTAACCTTTGGTCAGCCAGAGTTGCCGTTTCCCCCCTTTTTCCAGTCATTGTGCTAAGCTAACCAGCTGCTAGCTGTAGTTTCATATTTACCAGACAGACAGTGTGGTGTGTGGTGTCTATCTTCTCATCTAACTCTCAGCAAGAATGAGAAGAAAAAAAAATCAATCCAAAATGGTGAACTACTGCTTTCAGAAAACTGCTGACTAAATAACACCCGCCATGAACTACTATAACTACTATTTCTAGTCGTAGTCCCGTTATGTTTATTGTGAATATTATTGCCATTGTTCAACACACGCTCAATGTTTTTTTTTTTGTTGTTGCCTCCAACGTCATCTGGAAGGACATGTTGGGGGCAAAAAACGCCAAACACATCATCACACCCCCAACCAGCCCCGTCAGACACCTCCTACCAAGAGCCTGGGTCTGTCCTATGGTTTTCCCTAAATGGAAGTTATCTTCACCACCCAAGGTTTCTCCCTGAAAGGGAGTTTTTCCTTGCCACTGTTGCACTAGTTGCTTTCTCTTGGGGGAATTACTAGAATTGTTGGGTCTTTGTAAATTATAGAGTGTGGTCTAGACCTACTCTATCTGTAAAGTGTCTCGAGGTAACTCTTGTTTTGATTTGATACTATTAATAAAATGAATTGTATTAAACCTGTACCTTCATAAAGGAAGCAGAACTAAATTATGATGACGTTTCAGTTCATCATGACACAACTGTAACCAGCGTGACATCATGTAAGTAGGTTTGACAGCAGAAAGCAGCCAGGGTGCCACTTTAGACTGTGTGGCTGCCATGTTTTTCTTGGCTATCTTTCTTAATGTCATAAAGGAAGGATGATGAGAAAATATATCACTTCTAATCTGGTTCAAATTTTCAAGTTTTATTCTATTTTGCGTAATATGGTAAAAAGAGAGAGAGAGAGAGAGAGAGAGAGAGAGAGAGAGAGAGAGAGAGAGAGAGAGAGAGAGAGAGAGAGAGAGAGAGAGAAACTGAATCAATTCTGTGGCTGTCTATCTGAATTTGTGGGTATTTTGGATCGTAATTACCCATACGTAATTACTCCAGTCTCTGAAACATTTCCTTCTCTCACTTAACTCTCTTTTTCCGTTCATCTTTTATTTATGTCAATCTGGCTTCACGTTGTTTTGATGGCCGGTGCTTTGATTAAGTTAACTTCAGCGCAGTTTTTGCTGGGTGATTTCCATCTTCTTCCAGCATACAGGAGGTCTGTCAGCGTGTCTGCAAGCTGCTGATATGTGATCTGATGTTGGCGCTTATTGCCATGGGAGAGAAAAGAGAGAAAGAGAGACGACACTTGACATCTTGTTGGCCTCTGAACAGAACCGTTGGAATTACTATTGAGGGCAATACTTCCCTTGAGAAAAATGTCAAATATTTTAATGGAGCATGGCCACACAAAGAGAAAGAGATATAGTAAAGAAGGACGAGGGAGAAAGTTTTTTGTTTAACTCCAGTCCGAGCTAAGTTATTGTTTTGGGCAATGTTTCCCATCCCTGCGATGTTTTATTGGAAACAAAAGAGAAACGAGAAGGAGAAATGTTGCCAAATTGTACTGTTCAAGTGTGTGTGTGTGTGTGTGTGTGTGTGTGTGTGTGTGTGTGTGTGTGTGTGTGTTTGTGTGTGTGTGTGTGTGTGTGTGTGTGTGTGTGTGTGTGCGTGCGTGCGTGTGTGTGTGTTTGATCACTTCTGAAGTCAAGCTTTGTGTTTGTTTGCCCTTCCTGATAGGCTGGGGGTGTTCAGGTGTGTCCAATAAGGCGGAGCTGACAGTTGAGTTTCTGCCCAGCGATTGGCTGGAAGCCTCTCAGGTTACAGGCTTTGTATTGATTCAAATATTTGAAACCTTTTCTTCAGAAGTGAGTGAGAAAGAGAGAGAGACAGGGGGAGAAGTTGTTCGCTGCTCTTGGGCATTTAAAAGTACCCGACAGCAGTTTTCATTGGCCTCTCTGCTGTAAAACTTAACTGTGCAGTAAAAAAAGACTTATAAGGTGAAAGAAATGGCAGGGAATATATATATATATTTTTGTTTTTTGTTTTACAGTGCCTTGTAGTACAGGCTTCCTGCCTTTTATAATGGCAGGCCTCCCTTGAGCTTGTAACATTTTAAGCTCTCAATTACCATTCTCTTTAGTCATAATAAATGTCAGCAGGATGGAAATAACTGCATCAGCTGAGAAAGCGCTGAAGGAAGGGATAGTTCCAGGTTGGGTATTTGCTGATGTTTTCTGTATAGCAGAAAAAAACGGCAATAAGGAAACAAGAAAAGATTGTAAATGTAGATGAATGAAATTAATGCGTAGCCTGGATTTTATCTTTCAGTGGGCTTTTAGGAGTGCAGGAATTGTGTGTGAGAGGGGTGAAGTGTGTCCTAATGGTGGGCTTTTCACCTCGCTTAAACCTGTCACATCTACAAATGTCTTGTCTTGTTTTACTGACCGTCCCTCACACTAACTGACTAAACACCCTTGTTGATTTTTCACATTGGGGCAAGGGGGGTTGACCACCAGAGTTGTCTCTCTATCTGCAAGCCAATATGACATAACAAAAGAAATGCCCAGTCTTGAATACAAATTGTGAAATATGGATTATTGTATCTTCAATTATGTTTTTTTTTTTTTAAGAACAAGACCTCGTAATGTTTGGCAAAAGTGTCAGTATGTCAACCAATAGCCTTACATTAGAAGGAAAGAGGAAGAACTGTGAATTTGAAAATGAGTGAATTAATTTTACTGTATTCGTGTGTGTCTGTGTTTGTGTAACTCCTAACAGCGACAGCTGGACAGAATGTGTGTCAACAATTTAGGCTGGTTACGACGAGCACAAACCACTGTGTGTGTGTGTGTGTGTGTGTGTGTGTGTGTATGTGTGTGTGTGTGTGTGTGTGTTTGTGTGTGTGTTTGTGTGTGTGTGTGGTCATTGTTTCTCATACCCAAACACAAGTGTGTCATGTTTGCGGCTTGCTTCACGGGCCATTAGCAGCTCTGCGGCCCTTACCACCTACAATGCAGGACTTTACATGTGTGGCCTCCTTATACATCTCCTTTTTGTGTTTGTCAGTAGTTAAAAATCACCTACACCTCACTAAATACCGACTACAAAATAACTGATTCCAATCAATTTGTTTGATACATCATAATCATTAGATTCATATTTATTAGGCTGTAAAAGTGCAATAACCAAACCCTAGTGCAAACACATGGCTGATCTTTACAAGGGCTATCCCGTGAGTGTTTGGACGCTTGTAAATATGCCACATAGTCGAGATAAGGGGATGTGTACAGTTAATAAAAAATTAACCCATGATACTTCAAAAGTGTGGAGATTACGCAGCAGCTTCGATGCTTGTGCATGCTCACAGCATCATCTATTAAAAGACTATCAATTTCTGTTAAACCTGTGTGTCTGTCTGTGCATGTCTGCTAGTGGGTGCCTATATGTGTGTCTTATGGCATGCTTACACCCATAGAATGTTTTTTTCCATGGCGTCTATCCGTGACACACCCTTTCCATGGTTCAGCCCATCCTCTGCATGTGTTTGTGTGTGTGTGAGCGATCCCATGCTTGCAGCTGGTGGGCTCTATAAATAGTGTGAGGTTGGGATGCCCCAAAAGAGAAAGCAAACAAACAGCTATCTTGAAAAAAGGTGGCAACGACTGAAATATAGTGTCAATTCTTGGCCTCGGTCAGAAAGTATTTTTGAGTAAGAGACATTGCTTTTATGTAAAAGTTGACATGTCACACTACTTGGGTTATAATTAGTGCCGCATGATTGCATAGCCACCCCCCCACCACCATCCTGTCCCTACAGTACAAAGTCCTTCCCACTCTGAGAAGCTAATAATTCTTGGAGCGCTGACTGTATCGCAGTGCCGATCTGCTATAGTTTACTTAGTCACAAAATAGCCTGGCTTATGTCTAGAGTAGGTGGTGAAGTCCCTTGTCAGTCATTGCGTAAAAACCTTACGCTGAGCAATGCTGTCAGTGTGTAGTTCATGTGTTTGTTTGGGAAACGAGATTAAATAAATGCTAATGAAAGGTTGAGTGTGTGTGGTAACAGATTATGTCAGTACCTACTTGGCTACAGAATCATTGGATTTGACTTTGTACACCTGATGTAATTTTTTTGACTTGACATAAAGCGTTGTGTGTCTTTATGTAAGAAAACACGGAGACTCAACAATAGAACAGCATGAGCTACAAAACTAGTATCCCCCCTACCCCCAAAAAAAAATTATGACGGCATCCACGGAATCGTGTCAGCTTGCATTTTCTTTGCCTCACTAAGTTCATGTAAACTGTCAGTTGATGGATCTCTGGCGCCAAGTGGGAAAACAGTGGTTTCCCCAACCTACAGGGAGAAACAGGTGCAAAGCACACACACTACCACAACAGATCCTCAGCACTGGGTTGATTGAGCACCTCCATTGCAGCACAAGCAGCCCAATACACCACAGCTGCTGCCTAATGTCACTGTCCTGCAGAGAGACTCGTTAATATGTCTGCATTTGTATATGTGGGATTTTGTCACTCTGTTGCCACCCATGCACTGGGATTTTTGTCCACTACAGACTTGGACCTATAGTATATTGGCCGCACTGAACTACTTGACCCTTATGTTGCTTCCCATTGTGAGGTATTCGTCCTAGTGCAGTTGGAGTTGACCTCCAGTCTTGTTAGCAGTTAGCTTGAGACTAGCCTGATGAGCCGGCCTGTCCACACCCTGCTCTGATTGACTGTGCGCCTGGGTAACGAGAGTTCAGGGTCCTGAGAAATAACGTCTATACGTCTACACGTATTAGAGTGACAGGGCACCTGTGGCCGAACCTCAACATAATTCTTTCACCCGTAAACCCACACATACTTGAAACACATTTGACACACACACATGCTCGGCATGGCACAGCAAAGCTGCGCAATCCGACCCATCTCCTTGCCCCATTTCAACAGTATTATCCCCCTGCAAATTTCATCTGGCCTCACCACCTGTTGTCAGCTGTATTTCACCCAGCTTATAGCTTTCTGTTTCCTCCATAGGCACCAGATTTTACAGTTGTGCCAGAAGTAGGTATGAGACCAGACGTAACCCTCCCCAGGGGCAGAAATCCTATACTGATCCAATTACTCCCGGCCGGGGCTTGAATACAACCGAATCTACTCCGGCAACTACTTAATTCAATGTAGCGGCAAAAGTGTTACAAAGTAGTACACAAGTCAAGCTGTTAAGCTGCAGCATAGAGAGTGCAGAAGAGATAGGATTGGGTCCAATCAGTGTTGGGTTGAAGCTGTACAAAGCAAATATTTACAGCATAGATAAAGGTTCAAGCACCATTTAGCAGTTCTTTCCTTCTTCATCTGAGATGTTTTATTTTGGCAAGAAAAAGTACATTTCTACTTCTGCACTGGGGCAGCTTTAGCTTCAATTTGGGCCTCAATTCAATTTTGATCATTTATAGCACTGAATTAGAACAATATTATGCATACTTAAGAAACATTTGCAGGTTCCTCAATTTCCTACAAGTCAGCTGGAAACATGAAAAAGCCATCCCACTCATGGAGCTAATGCTACAGCCACTAAAATCTCCCAGCAACAAAACTAAAGATTGTATTGTTGAAAACAATTACCACAAAATATTTGAGCGTTAAATCTGCCATGTTATGTTGTAATATTTGAATGTAAGCAAAAGCAACATAGATATGTCTTTCAGAAACATTATTTAGACCACTGCGAGACACTTGAGAAACTGCCCACTGAAGAATTTACAAGCTAATGGAAGATATGAGTTGACATGAACATAGGTGGAGAAGACAGAGACAGTTGTCCAGAGACACAAAGAGGGAGTAGTTCGGCACTAAATTAAGGGCCAGTGACATCTCTACATGTCTCAGTGTAACATGATATTTGTCAGGAAATAGGTTAGATAGTTACATACAGGCAATTATAGGAAGTGAACCATGTCTGCTGTACTAGTAGTGGTAATGCAGGTCTACAATTAGTTGCTTTTATTTTGAAATAAACTTTGATTCTAAAAGACATTTCCCAACTAGTTTGGCTTGTTGATATGCACTGTATCACAGAAAGCACTCACCTCGCTGAAACCCGGCCTCATGTTTGAGGATACACTGGGTCTCATGTCTCTGTCACATTTAACATTTTGCTTGTCTTTGCACTTTTTATTGAGGAATTTCTGGATATTAACCTTGTTGAATCTGTTTTCTATCAACTTGTTGATATGTTAACCTTTATTGCCACCCAGAGCTGCCATTTCGTGAGTGTGTTAATGTTAAAATATATGCTCTCTCTTCCTTTCAGATGGTATCCATCGGGTTGTAGCCCTCTGCACGCTACGTGTCACCGTCATCACGGATGACATGTTGACCAACAGCATCACGGTGCGTCTGGAGAACATGTCCCAGGAGCGCTTCCTCTCTCCCCTGCTCAGCCTCTTCCTGGAGGGCGTGGCGGCTGTGCTCTCCACCAAACGGGAGGCAGTGTTCGTGTTCAACATCCAAAATGACACCGACGTGCAGGGCTCCATCCTCAACGTAACCTTTTCGGCACTGCAGCCCGGAGGCGTCCCGGGAAAAGGGACGTTCTTCCCTTCTGAGGACCTGCAGGAGCAGATCTACCTCAACAGGACTCTGCTCAGGCTGATCTCCTCTCAGGAGGTAACACACACATATGTATACAGAAGATAGAATTCTCTTCATAAACTGAACTAGCGTTTTTAAAGAGATTTCTTTCTTCTCACCAGGTGTTGCCATTTGACGACAACATCTGCCTGCGGGAGCCCTGCGAGAACTACATGAAGTGTGTGTCGGTGCTGAAGTTTGACAGCTCGCCACCCTTCATCGCCTCCGACACGGTTCTGTTTCGGCCCATCCACCCCATCAACGGGCTGCGCTGCCGCTGTCCGCTGGGTTTCACCGGCGACTACTGCGAGACCGAGATCGACCTCTGCTACTCAGGACCCTGCATGAACAACGGGAGATGCCGCAGCAGAGAGGGAGGGTACACCTGCGAGTGCCTGGAAGACTTCACAGGTAAGATGTATACAAGGGGAAAAAAGAACAAAATGTAATACATCATTGCAATTCAGCTTATTTTTCTTGAATTTTTTTATTTATTTTAAGTCAAAATAAATGATCTTGGTATTACATTTTTCTACTTAGACCCAATCACAGAATAACTGATTTAAGATGGTTTTTTCTTTCGGTTTATGACATACACATCCTGGTTGTATCTCTCTTTTGCACCAACACTGGCAGGATTTTCTTTGCAATTACAAAAATAGTTGAAGACCTACACTTTCAAGATAATCTTCCGTCACATCAACGTATGATGTTTGTGTACATTTTTACAACCTTTTACACAGATAGTCTGCTGGCTTTTTTTGCAGCTTGCATATCATTAAAGATATGTGGGAATGCTATCAAAGTAAAAGAAATGGATTGTATTGTTTTAAAGGTTTTTTGATTATTGAGGGGCAAAAATGTATCTTAACTAAACTATATGGTGCTTAATACAAATCACACACATGTGATAACAGCTTGTGTGTATTAAAGCCATAACAGAAGAAAACCTCCGTCAATGTGCGAGGGCTCATATTCTTCCTGACAAAGGTTTTGATGACTCGTACAAAATTGCCAAACTGCACTGGCAGGTTGTAAAAGCTCTCAGCACCTATTGTTGTAGCTTGAGGTCGACCCCAGTGTAAAGAGGGAAATATGCTTTGTAGTACAGTAGGTATAGCCACCTGCGCGTGCACACACACACACACACACACACACACACACACACACACACACACACACACAGTAGATTTATTGCAGTATAGTGATGTACGGAATGTTGCCTACGCTGGTCAAACCAGATCTCAGACTCATCACTAAACTCATTCACTTAAACCACATTACCTTTGATAAAATGTTTGTTTTTAAACTTAGAATTGTCTTAATACTGGGACATGTAAGCACTGCGTGAAGGCACTACACTACAAAGGGTAGATCTTCCTTGCAACATGGAAATTTGAAATTGGTCCCCCTGAAATCTGCATTGTTTCTGTGCTAGGTCAAAGTATGACCCATGTCTATTGTTATTGTGTTCCTCTATCATTGATTTGAGACAAAAGACAGAGAAATGGTATCAGTCAAGATTATTAGCAAGTAAACAAATTCTTAGTTCTCATAAATCAGTGAGCCAAAAAATTGAAACACATTGTCAAGAATCAACAGATCAGGTGAAGAAAGGAAGAAGAAGCTCACTAGCCAGCAAGCATGGATGTAAACAATGCAAGTATAAAACTATTCAAATGGATCAAAAAGAGATTTAAAGAAAAAAGGATAAAGAACCCTAAACTCTACTCTACACAGAATTTCACATGGTAGATGAGCCTCGGCAGCTTTCATCATTCCAATTGAAATCACTTTCCAAAATATTTCCCCAATGTTACTGATCTTGCTCCCATACTTCCTTCTTGTACATCTGATAGCTGACTGTCTCTGCTTCTCTGTCTCTCCCTAATAGAGACCTCTAACAGCCTTCATCTATTCTCTCTTCTGTCCCTCCCAACACTCTACCTTCTCTTCCTCTATCTTATCTGATGTAATTAACTGATCATACCTGCCTTTGTCACTCACTGGCCCTCTCTCGCCTTCTCCTCTCTCTCCCCGTCTCTATCTTCCCCACTCACCCATCACATTTTTTCTTACCTACATCCCCTCTTTGAAGGTCACAGTTCAACTCCAGATAGTTAGGGCCCATCAGGGGCCATTATAGGGCTGATGACAAGGGGGCCCGATCTGTCCTCCTTGGGTTTCCTACAATATAGGGAAACAGATCCTTATAATTCCCCCTCGGAATAAAGGATTATGCTGAGGAGAGAAGGGCCATTACCTGGTTCCAGGCTGTGGTGTTGGGGGTTTGTGTGTGTCCTGGGTGGAGAGATCTTGTCTGGAAAGAAAGTGACACACAGCACTGCATGGGACACAAAGGCACCCATCACAAATAATATTTCCAGTCAGAATGAGGACTGGTGTATTAGTGGAGGAATTTAAATGAGCCGAGCCAGGAAACTGTACTAGGGCCACATGGTCATTTAGGAGGAATTTCCCATGGCAAGACCTACTACAGCAATCTACTGGATTAGATCATGTAATATTATAAATGTGATTTCAACATGCAGCCTTTGAGTTGTTTAGCGAAGGACAGACTTATGGCAACTCCACACGCAAATAGCAGCTAGCACACAAGACCTTGTAGAGCCATTCCTCCATCCTAGCCTCCTTGTTAGCTTGTTGTTGTCCCTTGGAGTATTTGACCATATCATGACCAACTCCCAATAGGAAGCCAGGCAAAACTGCCTAAAGATTGGTTCAGAGCCAATCAATAGAGGCTTATAGCTGCAGGTGTTACGTGCCTCTACTGATGCCACTGGTCAGTGATTGGATGGACCTGTCTGCATCCTCCTAAGCATCCATAGTACAAACTAAACCCTACTTTTTGGTGAAAAAACCCTCAGGGTACCTTCAAAACCAAGTTATAGTTATAGGCGTTATTACTATTCATAATAGATAGATAGATAGATAGATAGATAGATAGATAGATTGATAGATATTTATTGGTCCCAAAAAATGAGAAATTAGGGTGTTACAGCAGTACACGGACATTAGTCCCACAACACAGAATGTAAATATGAATGAGATGCTTGGAAAAAATATACATACATACAGTTTACATGAAATCCTAATAATAATAATAATAATAGCAATAAAATATAATAACAAATATTTAAATATATACAGGATGTGAAAACAAATTGTGCAACTGCTTAAATAATATATTTAATATTGAGAGAATTGGGAGAATTATCTTCTAAAACATGGACAAAATGTCTCCATTGGAATTAGGGTATGCAATGTGATCAAAGCTGGGTGGCATGCATGCATATTAATGCACTGATGATTGATCACACAGACCTATAGTTAATGCCTATGTTACCTTAGTTACTGGACATGGCTAGTTAAAGTAGTTGAAGAAGTGGTTGAGGGAAAAAGCAATGCAATCTGAAAGAATTTTTAGGAATATCATTAAAGAGTAAATGTTTTATGTAACTTCTTAAAACCCAAGCTAGAGTGACGCTAAGAGGGATTTAGCTGGTTAAAGTATCAGCATGAGTTCAGCCATGGATTTATCTTCATGGAGGAATGTCTCATCCCTGTCTTAAAATGAGTCTTGTCACTCCCTTTCCGTGCTCCATTACTCCTCTTTATCTCCCATCCTCTCTCTTCTCTCCAAATATGGCCAAATTACGTTGTGGCTCAGAACTGCGCTTACTGGAAAAAGGCCTATAAACAGGGCTTTGCTGGCCTTGCTAATGTTAAGATGGAGATGTTAAAAGAGGCCTTAACAACATAACGTTACCTCTGTTGTATAAGTCTGCTCAACTTATCAAAGGCATCTTGTTAAAACAACTAGATTCCAAACAGATGATGCATCTGTATTTCAGTCAACTGTGGACAGCATGCTTCACTAAATAGATAAAATGATGTCAATAAAATGATGAGATGAAATGATCCACTGCAAAGACAACTCAGACAACACAGTGTTGTTTTAAGTACATACAATGCCATTTACATGTTCAAACCAAGGCAGCAGTGAAGGTGTCAACCCCAGTTAAAAACAGAACAGAACTTATATTAAACTGAATTCCCCTTTTTTCTCATAGGCGAGCACTGTGAGCTGAATGCATCCTCGGGCCGGTGTGTGCCTGGCGTATGTAAAAATGGAGGCAAGTGTGTCAACCGGCTTGCAGGTGGTTTCATGTGCCAGTGTTCACCGGGGGAGTTTGAGAAGCCGTACTGTGAGATGACCACCCGCAGCTTTCCCGGACAGTCCTTCATCACCTTTAGAGGCCTGCGGCAAAGGTTCCACTTTACCGTCTCCTTCACGTGAGTATTTGCCTTTCTTCTGCTGTTCCTTCTAACGTGTTTTTTCTTTTAATTTACCAAATAACACAACGTGTCATCCAATCCTTTGAAATACCTAGCTATGTATGGCTGAAAAGGATGAGATGGATGAAAGGCAACTGACCTCATCCCCCTTACTGTTGCTTTATATTTCAAGCATTTAGTTCTCGCATGGTAAGTATTTACAATGATAACTGTGGCAGATTTACCACTTGAAATTGTTAAGATTTTTTTTCTGGTCCTTGATTATTATCACTTTTACCTCAAGTTTCTTCATAATTTAGCTAGAGACCGGTAAAGTTAGCATATTCATTTAGTTAGCGTTAGCTAAGCAAATCTGCCAGCTACAGTTACAGCCTGTTGTTGGCAGATTCTTTTAGTTTAATGTACCGCCAGCTAAATAAATAAGCTATCTTTAGCTGGCTATAGCTAACTTTTAAACAATCTTATGACTTTAGCTTGTTTTAAAAACAAGAGTCTTGCAAAAAGGGTTCTTGAATATGCTACAATACTAATAGGTATCATGCTAACGATTGAAACCTATGTTAGCTTTGTTGGCCTTTGGAGAAATTGGAATGGTTATATCTCTTTTTTTTTCAAATTAAATGGTGGTTGTCTCGCTCCCCCTTGGCGCTTGTGAGCGGAAAAAAACAACCTTGTAACTTTTGGCCGGCGAATCACCATCACAAAGGATCACATGATATCAGGTGTTGCAATGTAACAAATTGCTTCACTGCACCGCACACATTCAGGTACCGGCAAACAAGGTAGCGATTGAGTTTTTTACACTATTGTCATGGCTGAGGCGGCAAAAAAGATGCAGAAAGCATGGAAAGCATTGTAGGAAGAACAGAGAAAGAGGAAACGACAGACCGACCGAGCGAGGAGTCAGACACAAGTAAACATATCTATTCCGAAGCTGTAGGGGGAGTTCTATAGAGAAACATGCACAGCAACAGCAGTATGTGATACTTGTGGCAGTATGTTTAATAAACGATGATTTGGAGAGTGTGAGGAGCTGAACACAAATGAACACAAATAAGTTCGGTGAGCTAAAGTGTGTCAACTTGGGTGTGTCGAGACACAATTTTCCATTGTGTGCCTCTCCATACGCACTTGCACACACAAATAGGAGTAAAAAAAAAGAAAAAAAAGACACACTCCATGTGAATGTGCAGGGTTATGCTGTGTGCTTGTGAAACTGCTGAAGGAAAACAACCCTCGCTCAGCGAGTTTGTGACAGTAAATATTATGTATAGAAACACCTTTATCACGTTTGGTTAACAGTATAAGGTAAAATAAGTTGGATAATGCGAGTTCAACGGCACGGTGATGGTGAGAAAGGTTTGCGAGGGGGTGAAAACAGGAAAGGCTTTGTGATGAGTTTCCCTTATCAGTGTTTGCCTACAGCCATCCTGACTTCCTGTCCTACCGGACTCACTGGCATCTGCCGGCTGACTCCTCTGCCCTCACCTTAAACTACGAACATGCACACACAAACACAACTACACATGCAAATTTTGCACACTCATTAGTAGGTATTTACCAGGTCCCTCTCTCACACGTGGACACAGTCATGCATCATCTAAGGCAGGGGAACTGTCTCCTCTCTGCGGCCCACTGGCTTTAAACATCCGGCCTTTCCTTTCCAAGTGTCTTTTCATCAAGAGTTCCTCTGCCTTTTCATCATAAAGCTATCTGCAAGGTCTTCAAACGTTCAGTCCCTGTCTGTTTGAGTTGGACTGGGGCTTAGAAATGTGACGGGAAACATAAGCTAGAGCAGAGAAACACAGAGTTGGAAACCACTCAACCCTTTGTGTGTGTGAAAAATCTCAATATCCCTCGTTTTATTCCTCATTTTGTATGTTTAGATTGGATAAATTAATCCTTTATACAGCAAAAGCAATGCTATTGTGTAGCTTTCAAAGACTGTATTTCCATTTTAGTGTTGAGAATGAACCAAAAATCCCATCTGTCTCTGCAGGTTTGCTACCAGAGAGAGAAATGCTCTGCTTCTCTACAACGGCAGATTTAATGAAAAACACGACTTCATCGCTCTGGAGATAATTGACGAGCAGATTCAGCTCACCTTCTCTGGAGGTTAGCCCGCACAGTGTGGATGCGTGTGTGCGTGCCTGCATGTGTGTTTAACCAGTTAACCCTTGTAATGTGTTAGAAAGCTGCACACAACTTTGTGTCAGTGGGTCGAATTTGACCCGTGATTTAACTTTGTCATCTACAAAGCAACCCACAACCGTTGATATTCTCTGCTGGGTCATATTTAACCCGTAACACCAAATATGATACTTTACAATTTACTACCATTTTCCAACCAACTTTTGTTGTGCCATGTCTGAAGATATCATGAAAAAAAAAATGTGAATGGTAGTTTTTACACATCTGAATCTGGCACATGAAAATGGCTGAAAATGAACCTTAACACAATATAGATGTTAAAGTAATTGTTGGTAATATTAGCTCCATTGTAAGTAGATTAACACAGGTTTAAGTGCACTTAATCTTAAATGACTCACAAAAGAGCAAGCTACATACCTCTTTATCAACATGCGTTTTCTTTTGACAAGGCTCTGTGTTTATGTGTATGTTAGTGCGTGATGTGCATGATAACGTATCATTTTGTACAAGAATTTGAATGTGTTCATCTGTGTGTGTGTGTACAGTATGTGTTTTTCTGGGTGTTTGAGGGAAGATAGATGGGTGTGTTTTACTGTTTTGAAAGCAGAAGCTTCCATAGAGTGGGAGCTGCCATATTAATTAATGGCACACACGCTTAGTGGCCAAAAAACAGCTACTTAACACGCACACACACACACGCACACACACACACACACACACACACACACACACACACACACACACACACACACACACACACACACACACACACACACACACACACTCTTGGAGCATGACTTTTTTCACAAACAATGAAAGTTTTTAAAACGTGCATGCACACGTACAAATGTGCAAATACTCAGATATTTTACTTAAGTATTAGGTAATACAATAATGTAGAAAAACTCTATAACATGTGAACGTCATGCATTTAAAATTCTCTGTGAAAATTAAAGTAAAATTACAAAGGCACTAGCCATGAAAAGTAATCATGATGCACGCTGGCTTACTTCATAACAATGTATTGTATATTATGATTTTCAGTTATAATTATATTGACCTATTGTTTCACTTCAGTTTTGCAGATTATAAAAGGAGGGCATAATTTCCATTACTTTATACACTGCTAGTTTGGGAATTAACCCCTTATCTTTTTTATTACTAATATGAATCTGCAAAGTAACTATTAACCTAAATTATCCGATAAATGCAGCGGAGTAAAAAGTAAAGTATTTACTCCTGAATTGTTGTAAAGTAGTTTATAGAAGCAGAAAATGGAAATACACATTTGTACTTAAGAGAGTACTTTCCACAACTGAATCAAACACATACACAATCATTGTTCAAACTGGTAACAGTTGGATTGCAGATCAAACACATTCTTTTTTGCCGGAGACTGTTGTTTTCAGACTCGGTCCGCTTTCCCATGGTACCATACAGGGAGGAATCCAGTTCAACTCAATTATGTTGGGTGAAGCCCGTTTGGGAGCGGAGCCAAGTCCTTGTGCCCCAAATCAAATCTGAAACATGACTAAATGTTCAATGCATGACTCATCAAATGAAACACTCACAACTGTGACTCACGGTTAATGAGGGAAATGGGACGAAAGCCTTTGATTTGTTTGCGTTATTTCTCAATCAATGTTTTCATATTGTATGCTGTAGCAAACACATGGGCAAAGTAGGACATATAATCATTCACACATACAGTACTTTGTCCTCTTTCTGTTTCCCAAGTGCACAGCCAGCAAACAGAGACATCACTTATTAACCCACACAAACACACACATTACTTGTCAGTGTTGCCATACTGTTGACTGATTTCCAGAGCAGTAGATTCCTGCCCAGGCTGCTCCCGCCCTTGATAAACAGAGTAAACCCCCCAGTAAATCTGGTGCCATTGTGCTGCACAATCTTCTCACTAGAGTGATTGATAATGGCGGCTAATACTGGCTTTCCCATTTGATTTATGATCATGGTGTTTTTGTGCATGGGTACGTGTATGTAAAGTAAAGCCACGGTTGGCCTTTAAAGGTAACTTATCCATAACCTGTTGAATCTGAGTGAAGAAGAAATTTCTGTGAGCATTCAGTAGCAGCTGTGCTTAATCATTTAAAATTACATTATATCCATAATTCACTTTTTCCATTTTTCTCTCACTCCTCTCCGTTTGCTTCTTCCTCCTCTTTTTTTGGTTTCTTTCCTATCTTTTCTCCCTATTCCCTCCCTCAATTGCTCTCCCCAACCCTACCATCCTCATCACTGTTTGGCCAACCTCCCACCCGCCACTCTCTTCCTTTTTCCTCTCTTCTTCCACTGTCATCCAGGTGAGACAAAGACCACAGTGTCTCCGTACATCCCAGGCGGGGTCAGCGACGGCCAGTGGCACTCTGTCCAGCTCCATTACTACAACAAGGTAAGGAGCTTAACCACCCGACCCACCGCCGCTCCACAAAATAAGTCTTTTGTCGTGAGATGGAGATGAAGCATGAGATGCTGATCATTCAGAGATGGCTATCGAGAGTGTGTTATATGGAAGTTGAATTTTGCATTGTTTCCTTAAAATGCAGAGTCCAATGAGATCATAATCAGCCAGTGTTGAGGGTTGATAGGTTCAGGAGGTGTATGGTGGGAGTGAACTGTATGAAATGGGGCTTGCTTTGAGGCTACCAAGGCAGCTGACCTTGGCTGCTAATTTGGGAGATTATCTTAACAGTACAGGTTTGACTAATGATGTTGACTGGGACAGGGGCTCTCCCCCTGTGCCGTAGCCTTCAACGCTGAATTATAGTATAGCTCTTCTGAAAGAAGCTCAGGGGTCTGGCTTCGCCTTCAAGGGTCAAAAGTTCATCAACTGTGTTTTTGAGCTTGTGTGTGTTTCTGAGTCAAGGATAGATTGTCTTCATGTGTAACCTATGGATTCCTTTCATAATGCTACAATCTCAATTGAATCTTAATCGCTGACAAAAGAATTTCTGTCTTTTACCGCAAGACATCTTGGCGTTTCAACACGTTCCCACGATGGTCCTCTTGCTTCTTTATGAAGTCCAATCTCAAACAAGAGACAGCAATTTTTTTCACCACCTAGCTCATGTATCCACTTCAGTTGTAATTTTATATTAGAAGGGTTAACATTGCAGTCAATTGCTGGTGTTAATTTCCTACAAACTTCCAAAGCCTGTGGGCATTGTTCTTATAACACTAATCCAGACAGGAAATAAAATAACACTGCCCTTCTTGTAGACCCTTATCTGTAGTTTGTGTGTGGTTTTTACCTTTATAATTCTGTGTAACTTAAAAACACAAGGTTGCCAGCTGCATTTGGCATTTTCTCTCAAATTCACTTGTAAATCCCATCAGTGGTCTGATAGAAATGGTAATGTTACGTATGAAAACTGAGCGAGAATGGCTTTGCTAATATGACGATTATCTTCATTCTTACTTGGCTAAATATTAATTTGACCTATTTAAAGTTGAAACGCTGATTCATTTGTCATCTTCCAGAAGTCAAGCCAATCACTTCTAGCCTCGTAGGCATATTACACACCATGCGTTAGCCTTGTTTCATAACGCTTGAAGCTAAAAAACGAATATGCTAACTGGTAAGAAGGTGCTATGCTATGTTCTGACAACATAGCCCCCCCAATCTCTTCGCAGCTATTTCCTCCATTGAAAGCTGTAGCATCAGTAGCCTGACCCGAGACTTTTAGCATCGTATTTCAGCAACACCTGTGCTATGCAACTCGTTAAAGAAAGCCTCTTGCTTCTCGGCTTAACGCTAGCATACAATGAACACCTTCTCACATTTCCCAGCTTGTTCACTTTTTTCTTGTGACCATCTATAGAGCCCATAGCATCTTTGGTAGCCTTGACATGGACCCTTTCATCAAAGGTGATGAATCGAGCTACCATACTGTACCATGTTAGCTGCAGGGTCACATCTGTATCTATTGTTTAAGGCTGCACGTCTGCTTGTTCAACAGCACTGCCTTTATGAAGCTAGAGACAAAAGCTTGAACCCTGTAGTGCTTTGTTAACATTACTGCAAGGCTCCCAACTACAGGTATTATTTGCAAAGTCTGTTGGCACTGAAGCCGTCTTTGTTTTGTTTGTTGGTTTATTTAGTATTTTAAGGGATGTCTCCATGGAAACGACAAATTCGTTTTCGCGTCCGAACACATTTCCTGCTTTGTTCAAGCTGTGTGCAGTTTACTTTTCAGATTTATTTAGCTCTGCTGATCTAACATGCTTCCTTTTTGCTTCTGCAACATGCACATACCAGTAGTACACACACACATGTAATACACCAGTGTTATGTGTGTATCCAAGTGTTATTAGCGTGTAAAGCAGGGGATGTGTGCGTTTCAACTATGTCAGTCTTAATAAAGACCAGTGATTTGTAAAGCATGTGGCACATTCCGTAAAATTAGCCCAAGGCCGACTGTAGCGCCGACACTGGGTCAGCTTTTCTTCATGTGATGAATGATCAGAAGTCGGATGGACTGGTGGTAATTTAATCCCACATCAGTTGCTGGAGGGCCTAGTGGAACTGTATATGGTAGAATGCAGTAATGTTCTCAGTGTGTTGACATGTGAATGTAGGGATGTGAATGAAGGCACACATACTGTCTGTGGCCAATGCAAGAACGCTCACACACACATGTGTGTGTAGGTAGCATTGCTTGCATAGCACAGATAGAGACTACAAAGAAGATCAGGGCCCAATTCTCAAACTGTAATCCAGATTGATGTCTTGCAAACACACTTAAATAATGTTCCATAGCCGTCCACATCTTCTGGGGGCCTTTCAGGGGCTTTAGCTGTAAAATAGGGATTGATTGACTGATGATATGTTGTTTGGAGAACAGAAGCCAGTTGCTCCAGTTCAATTCAAATTTAGCCTAGTTATAATATGTGTTCAAAACAGGTAGAGTCATTAGATAATATAATATTTACACCCAGTAAACGCTAGGGTTGACTGTGGCTCAGCTAACTGTGCTCACTGGCAAAGGTAATATTAGCGAGCTAATAGAGGTTATGACCCATTTAGATTGATCTGTTTAAAAAAGATGAAAAGTAGTAAGATTTTAAATTGTATATCTGAAAAATAACACAATATACCTCACCAAACAACAAAAGATTACTTCACTAACATTAGCCCAAGTCAAACTTGGCCTACTGTTAACATATTAAAATAGATTTATGCATCTGTAAATTTAAACCAGTTGCACCACACAAACTAGTTCTTAAAGAGTTGTTGTTGTTACTAGACATAGTACCCATTAAATATATGCCATACGTAAATGCTGCATAGCTTATATGGACTTGCAAACTGACATCTAACGTTGCAACCAGTTTAGGCTGAAGAGTAAACAAGAAGATATGGATTATGATCGACACATCCGACCTGACACTTTATGTACACTAGTAAGATTTTAATCTTATCACAAAATGACACAATGTAAACTACAAAACATTATTCCTGTAACGTTAGCCTAAATTACCAAATAGCGGTAATTAAGTCCCTAAAATTGCTGTTTCCTGCGGTTATTATACAGCTTTTATAGTTGTTTTCAATTGAACAGCGCTACAGATGTTCACAAGCCATCTAATTTAGACATTACTTAGGTTTTTACTACCTAAGACATCTTTTTGCAACCTGAATCAAAGTCAACGTAACTTTATTAGTCTCCCTAAGGAGAAATGTGTTTTAGACACTGTTTTTTTTTTCCCCATTGTCATGGCACAGGGTTGAAACAATTAAAGACAAATTTACAGTATGTACAACTTGAGTAGCCCATATGTACAACATATGGGCTACTCAAAGAGGTATGCAAAGTGCAAGTGATAAATTACCTTACATTTTTTCATACTTGTGCCTACATTCTTCTGTTTTCCCATACATGCCTTACAAACACTAATTTCTACTTCCATAAGCATCCATTCATTGACTCATAAAAAAAATATTCATTCATAAATATCCATACATTCAGTTAAAAATGTGTAGTAATTTCTGCATTCATGTTCATACATACATTCTGTCACAGATATACATTAAAGAATTCATAGTCATACTGTACGTTCATTGCTGCACAATCCCTTGTTTGAAACTACAGATGCAACCGAATCCTGGGTTGTCCGTCCAACATGAGGCCCCAATTGTTTTTAACGATCCCAACGCAACGCTCACACAATACACACAATACACACATGCACGCACAGACGGGGATTTATTGGGTCATATGAAGAGGCGGTTGAAGTTGTGCAGGGTTGTGTGGGTGCCCCCTTTTTTTTTTAAAGCTGCTGTCTTCAGAAGACCCAGGGTGCCTCTGCTAACAAACAGATGTCAAAGGTCAGGGGAAGGTTGGCATGACAACATACATGGACTTGCCATTGTTGCAGTAATCTGGGTCGGTTGGAAAAGCTGTCTATGCGTTTATTTGCATCTGTGGGGGGCCGACAAATAGAGAGCTGTGTGTGTGTGTGTGTGTGTGTGTGTGTGTGTGTGTGTGTGTGTTTGTGTGTGTTTTATTTTAAATGTGTGCATATGGCCGTACTGCTATCAGAAATGTTAACACAATGGAAGTGGAAGTATAAAGACATTTTTGAAATTCCATGGTGCAGAGTCTCAAGGACAGTTGAGTGTCAGCAAAGCAAATCTTGTGCACACACACACACACACACACAAACACACACACACACACACACAAACACACACACACACACACACACACACACACACACACACATAAAGCGCGTAGATGGGTATTCTTGGAGCAGCAGGAGGTTTTGTCTTGGGTTTTGATGTGTGCTAACTATGGGAAATGAAGTCTGTTTTTGCAGGAAATGAGGTTATTTAGCTAAACCCTAGGCAGGATGTCAGTTGTATCATGATTTTATCTGCCAGGCCACCTGCACAGATTACATCAGGATAAAATAGATGTAGAATAGACAAAGGATTTATTTCATTACCATTGAACTTTACCTTAACCACAGCCATGAGCTCATCAAATTTTGCAAAAAGGGCTTTGCCTTGAAGGAAACATTCTAAATAGACCATGTACTTTCTTGACCTGATGTGCAGTTGAAATCCCCGGAGAAAGCTTAAGGGAACTTGAGTTACACGTCTTTAAACAAAACTTTTTATAATTCATTTGCAGCATTTAGCCTACGCTGTTATCTAGGCCCGCACGATTAATCGTTATAAAATTGCGATCTCAATTCACCCTGTTCACAATTCAATTTTTAAATAATTTTGATTTGTTTTGGGGTTTTTTATTAAAAAAAATTGAATGACTTTGATTCTCATTTAATTTTACGAGCCAACTACCCCTGTGAGTTTTAAACATAGACGGTATAAAAATAGGTTGCAATGCTCTCTCTTATCTTCATTGAGGCCTCTATGTTTACAGGCTTGTGGGGATGAGCATGTGCTATAGGTGCCAAAAAAAAACATTACACTTGGTAAGATAACAATCGTGGCAGAGAATCGAGATATCAATTCTAAGCTAAACATTTTCATTCATTTTTTTCCCAGAATCCTGCAGGCCTACTGTAATTCAGATTTACACACAATGATTATATAGTGGCAGTGTCAAACTCTTTTAGTTAGTGGTAATTTCCTTATGACTGTGAGTGCCCTACTAATCCATGATGCAAACCCTTTTCATTTTGGCCAGAGTGGTGACAGATACTATGAATTTGCATCCCATACGATCCATTCCTATGAAACTGTTCCAGGCAGCGTTTGCTTTTTTTATTGGTTAGTAGGATTAAACATGGGAAGACGACATTAAACATGGGACAACGACACACAAGAAGGAACTTGCAGGAATATCATTCATACTTGCCTTCATGTTTCACCAGCTATCTTCAAACAAGAATAAAGTATGAAAAACTCCTTATGAGTGAAGCACCAATTAACTGTAAACCACAGCTTTGAATAAACTATAATTAAGTGTGATGTGATCCAAACTCAGTGAAGCATAGCATGACTGCAGACATAACATGCCTGTGTCTTTGCAGTACTTTTTATCATTTACGCTGCACTCAGACCTGATACTCGACAGGTTAAAAGTGTTACTCTGGCTACTATGCTAGGCTATGATATTTACAGCTAGGGTGTGTAGACAGCATTCCCAGACAGGCTTAGCTGGCTCTTATCAACAGCAAGTACCAAAAGTTCACTCTTTCTGCTTCTGCCGTTCCTCCCTGGCTCTCACGCTGGTGCAGTTCACATGGCACGACTTTAACCATCAGAACATAAGTGCAAATTACTTCACAGCATAGCTTGAAGTTCTTTAAAATATGCTGTGTGTGTATTTTTGCATTTGACCGCTGCTGGACTGAAACAGTGGATGTAACTCAACCACTCGGCTCACAAAAAATGTTTTATATTAACAGCATGACTAAGTGTATGTGAAAAGGATCCGTCTTAGTGATAAACCCAGAGAAGATCTAACCGGATTCGGCTGTGTTCTCAGCTTGACGGAGCGTTGTAGCATATTTCAGCTCATTGTTTTGATTTTATGGCCCTCAACTGTATTGTCAAAATTTGTATCACAGTAGTTTTTTAAGTTTCTGTAGACCAGTAAGATGGGGTCAAAACCAAACTTATCTAAGACATATTCACTCATTATAAATGTTCGTCAACAAGTCAAAAATTTAGTTTTTCTCGCTGGTCGTCAAGGGTGGAAGTGCGTTGAGCTTTTAACTAAATCTGTGATATAAAATGATCCCTCTCATCTGTATGTATTCTGTCTCTTTGTTGATGTTTCAAGTATTAAGTTTCCAGGACAAGCTGACAATGCAATCAGACAACACACACACACACACACACACACACAAAGGTAATTGCTCTTAAAATACATACACTGCCTCTAAGTGGTTTTTGGACCATCCATCTCCTTGTGTTTATTGCGTTGTTGTGGCCACATGTGGCTGTCCTGGGTGGCTAATGCCTTGCATGCCTGCATGCCTTATTAGGTGTGTGACTGTGTCTTGGTGACACACAAACACACTCACACATCTCATCAGCTGTGCATTGGGATGTGTGTGCTATGATGAGGGACTTCGCCTTTGTGTGTTGCTGCACAGACACGGTTACATGTTTGTGTATTTTCTCTGCTAAGTGCTTTTTAGAAAGGTTAAGTAGTTATTTTTTGAGGTGAAGCCTCAGACTCCACATTTCCCGACAGGGTATGTTTTTAAAGGAAGGGCTCATGTTATTCTTTGTCTTCTTGATGCAGGTTTTCCAACAGTTAGGGTTATCATCATACATAAATATACACGTTGCACTTAAATCCCAGGGAACTGTCATGCGGCATCTGTGAGTACTACTAGACATGTGGTTTAGTGATTTTAATCAGTCATTATCATTATTCTAACACACAGTAATGTATAGCTTCAACATGTACAGTTAACGTGCTTTTGTGTCAATGTGGTGGAACTAGCTATGTTGACATGTGGAAGCTGGTTCAGGGCTTTCACATGCTTGTTCCCTGTTTTTCCTGCTGTAAATTTCACCTGCTCTTTTCAGCATAGCATAAAAGTTCACAGTGTGATACAAATAGGCCGGAGACATCTTTGTCCAAAGGTGGCAGTGCATGAGTTGTGGTCTATTGTGTGAGGTGGCGGCAGAGGTGTTTTTGAAGTGGGCAGGAAAGAATTACGGATAACTTTGGATTGGACTGTTGGCATATTGGCTGGTAGCTTATCCAACCAGAGACACACTTCAGCATCCATGCCACTGTGCACACAAAACTATCTGTCTTAAAGTGCTCATATAATGTTTGTTTTTTTAGCTTTTTCCCTTCCCTTTATTGTGTTACATATCTTTTTTGTGCACATTATACGTTCACAAAGTAAAAGAGCTCAAAGCCATCCCAAAGGGACTTACCATAGTCCAGAGAAAACACAAACTGTACCAAAAATCAGCCTTTAAGATTGTGCGTCACTTAGTAACACACATTATATTGCTCGATTAGCTGCTAGCGTTGCATGCCCTCATGCTCTGCAACTGACAGTTGACAGTAGCAAGCAGCACTTAATGCGCATGTGCAATTCCCAACAAAGATGGAACAGATGTGAGATGCCACACTCTGTAGCTAAAACAGAGAGCTCAACACACAGGGTGAAAAGAGGAGCTGCAGCACTGTGCAGTACAACAACATATAGTGGGGTTTCTGAAAAGTTAACCACATGAACATACAACACACAAACCGGATACAACCTCTTAAGACAAGTATGAACCTGAAAATCAGCACAATATGAGCAATTTAATATTTCTGCTGCCGTGCTGGAGAAACAAACTTGATTGCAAAAAAGCTCCAAACATGCATATATACAACTAATAACAAATATATGCCCAAACGTCCAACACACATATAGTGACGTGCCTTGGTTGTGGGCTGCAGGTCTAATGAGGTGTCTCTCTCTCACGGTGTCTCTCTACCAGGACGGGGGGAGTCTGATGGACTCCAGTGGGGCTCTGCGGCTCCCGCTCTATACTGCCTGGCTGGAGCTCAATCAGAAGGAGGTAACCTCTGACCTCTAGCCTAGTCCCCCCTGGTGTTTTTTTCCCCCTGGGTCTAATGTAGTCCTTGCTCTGCTTCTAGTACAGTCTACTGGACTAACTCCACTGTACATGTTTACCTCAGACATCCAGAGGTAGCATGGCCTCAAACACTAGGGTGTTAGCTCTAATTTAGTCTGCCTATGGTCTTGTCTGGACTATAGAAGAGGCTGTAGTAGATGGTGGTGTGGTTTTCTGGTTTGAGTTTGTCTTCAGAAGGTATGTGGACTTGCTTAGTAGTCCCTGTAACTGCCCAATGAAAGTCAAGTGCAGATTTGAGTCGCGCATGCTCAGATTTAAACGGTTTACAGCATAACACGTCATACAAAAATTTGTGAAATCCATAAAATAATAAACTTTTCTCATTACAAACAATAACAGAAGATGGAAATCATTTTTAAAAGCGTTTTAGCTATCTATGATGGTTTGATTGCTAACATTAGCTCACAACACCGTTTAACTGACAACGTTTGAACCTCTGTGTTTGATTGCTAACTTGTAGCTAAGCTAGCAGTCATTTCAAAAACGTTTTAGCTATCTATGATTGATTGATTGCTAACATTAGCTCAAAACGCCATTCAACTGAGAGTGTTTGTTGTGTTTGATTGCTGACTTGTAGCCTACAGTGAACAAACTTCATTAAGTAGGTCCAATTTTACTGTATTGACATTACAAAAGTCTCTCATTAGCATTTTGTATGCTACTCTTTGCAAAGTGACACATGCACGACTCAAATCTACACTCAACTCACATCGGGCAGTGACAGTGGTCAAACAATGCTCCATAACACTACTACTGGTTCAAAGAACTCCACAGGGTGCCTTTGTGAATGTACAAAACAATCATTTCTGCTTCAGGCTGGTGCTGCATGTTGTTGTACTGTCACATTCTTCTTCTAAATTAAATGTTGAATGTTTCTCTAGAGCAGTCAGAGGTCACGGTCTGTCTTTGTGAGGCAAGTTGGGACAATTTCGGGACAATTAGTGTGGTAAAGATCAGCGTTTCTGCTTTTCTCTGTTTATCCATCTATGGGAGTATCTAATAGCAGAAAAAAAGAGCAGCGGTGTATAAAGAGAATTGACACAGTAACAGCCTTCTTGCTCTTCTGTCAGTTCTTATTGACGTCCCCCATTGAGGTTTGTTCAGGTGAAATAAACATGTCTGAGCCTAGGCAGGCAGACCGGTAGGTAGACACACAGTAAGCAGTGGTTGTGTTTTGCTTGGCAGCAGCGTGGCAGGCTGAAGCACCGTTTCTGTCAGGGAGGATTAACAACGCTCCAAAATTGACAAAGATGGCCCTTATAATGAGCATAGACAACAATTTACTTTAAGGGATTTTCAATTTTGATCTTTTCCTTAATCTTCTGTTTTGTTAAACTAAGATACTGGCATGTCCGTAGTGGTTGGTGATAATTGGAGAATTAACCAAATAATAACAAGATATTAAGTTGAACAAAGCAAATGGCTACACCCATTTTCAGGCTACTACACCTTTGGCTGAGATACAATTTCCTTGTATGTGTGTTTGTGTGTGTGTATGTGTGTGTGCGTGCGTGCACATATATGTGCGTGCATATGACACGTGAGGCAGGGTTAAACTGATTTAGTCAAATTAAGTATAAATACACAATGACATTGAATGATTGTTAAGTATTTATGGCCAATCAATCCATACAAATGGATATTAAAAATATTTTTTATGCATACACTGACTTGTTTTATAATTGAATCAAGCAAGTGAAAATGTAATGAAAAGAATATTTAGGGGGCCTAGCAATACTCAAAGTGAAAGATAATGGACAGTCTTGTGTCATTGAGGAATGGAGATAAATCTGTCGCTGCAGACCACCTTTATACATGACTGCCTATCCCAATTACATCTCTTTTTCTCATGTCTATCTATTATTCTTCACCTTCTCTCATTTTTACATTCCTTCCTTGTTCTCCTGTGTTGTGAGGGAGCGTGTGTGTCACTGAAAGGAGAACATTTCACACACCTCACCTAGCATGACCTAAACCTCTTATTAACGTTGGGAGAGAGACAGATAGACAGTGGAATTTGGGGGGGAAGAGAAAATGAGAGATAAAAATGGTGAAGTGTAGGAATTAAGTTGGGTTTAGAGAACACATCCGTATAGTTTATAACCACTCTATACTCCCGGCACTAATGTGTCTTCCTCCTTCTCTTCTTGCATCTCTCTGTCTCCTCATCTTATCTCTTTCCACTAATGTAAATCTCTTATCGCTTATATGATCCCTATCAAGTTCAGTTTTATTGTGCCACTGCTTTTACTGCTAAACATTAGCATCCTACCTAGTGATCCTCTAATTGCTTTATGTCGTGCTCTTTACAAGGCTGTTTAGATCATGTTTAGGTGGTCACGGTGCAGCAGCTGCTGCCTCTGAGGTCAGATTATGATTCATGTTGTCCTTTTAAAAATAGCTTACGCCAACAGGAAGGAATTTGGTTCTTCGACTGTCACATCCATAATTCATATGAACTTTTTAACACTGCCTGTAGTTGCTTGCTATGTTGATATTTTGGTTTAAAAAAAAGAAGGCTTATTCGTTTACCAGATTGGTTGGATTTGAGGACTTGTGTTATCTAAAATATTTTCAGTTAAAAAAATGCTTCGTAATTGCTTATGTCTCACACTGTGGTAACACAGCATTGTGTCCGAGGCATGTCAGTGGACACATCCAGATCCCAGATATCTGGCAGCAACCGGTCCCTCTCCTTACAACATATTCTTTGGGTATTTAGGGGTACACCACCCACGGGAGTACTACTACTATCCTGAGCCTCGCAGCCCTTCAGCAGCTGCTTCACCCTCCTCTGCCCGCTGCCTGTCGCTCTCTCTCTTTCTGTTCATCAGTAACGTTGTAGCCTGCTCCAGCTCAAATGAACAGCCTACAAATGGTCATCCAACTATAACGACCTCATCCACATTGTTGAAATCATTTAAATATTGAGCCATTACATTGATCTTTTAGATAACAGGAGCCTATAATTTCTGTAGCCTACTCCGTAACAACAAACTACCTGAACATCTTTTTGTTGTCTCGCGTTTCACTCTCCACACCGCTGTCTATGGACAAAAAGTCAAGTCTTGAAATGGATAATGTTGTACGAGACCTTTAGTAAGAATCTGAGCCTGTCAGTACCACAAGCAAATCCCTTTTATTGGACAAAAGCGTGTGTGCGTGCGTGCGTGCGTGCGTGCGTGCGTGTGTACATGTGTTTGTGTGTTTCAATAATTCCCACTTCTAGTTTTACATAGCCAGAGGACAGGTGAGGTAATGTGGACATGACAGTCTGTTACTGCCAGAAGCAAGGCCTGACACACCAGCCTGTGCATGACAGGGCCAAAAATCAACTACACACACACAAACACACACACACATACACACACACACACACACACACATACACACACACAGGCATACAGACAGACAGATAAGAGAGATACTGATGTTGGTTTAATGCCCATCTTTATTTTGGCTCCAGTTTATGGATATTTACGATAATAAAACAAACACACACACAGTCTCTCACACACACACACACACACACACAGTCTCACACACACACACACACACACACACACACACACACACACACACACACATTTTAAAGCATCAGGAGATTACATTTTCAAATATCAACTGGGATTTTCAACCAAGAGTCTGAGAAACAATGGCATTTCCTCAGGCGAGCCCAAATAAAATAAAAGACTGTGCGTCCTTTTTCCTTTATTATTGGAATGAGCCGTGTGGCCGTCTGCAGCTCTGATAACCACTTCCTGCCTCACATACACACACACACACACACACACACACACGCAAACACACACACAACTTGCCTTTAGCTCACTCAACACACACGCTCAAACACATTTTACAGACATCCTTCCCATAGTTCCTCAAACACATGCACACATAATCAGAGTCTTCCCTTTATCCTACCCTCTACACACACACACACACACACACACACACACACACATTTCCTGTCATTAGTTGCTCGTTTTGACTGTGTTTAAGGTGTTTTCTGACTAAAAGTTGTCAACCACGTAACTAAATCTGTGCAGCAAGGTTCTTTATCCCGGCCGCAGGGCTAGTTGAGTTATCATGTCGGCTTTGACAAGCAACCCGGTGGTAATAGAGGTGTCAGTGTGTGTTGGTGGGAGGTAGAGAGTGTGTGTGTGTGTGTGCTTGGGTGCTATGTCCTGTGCTCTAACCCTGTCCCTTGTTGTGGGGAGAAAGTGTGCGTGTTTCGATTGGATGTGGCAGTATTTGGCGTCTTTTGGTGTATGTTGAAGTTTGTGTGTGTGTGTGTGTGTGTGTGTGTGTGTGTGTGTGTGTGTGTGTGTGGGTGTGTGTGTGTCCAGTCGTGTTCTTTGCCCTCATGGTTATTGTGGCTAGCTGTGGGGATCAAGTGCGTTACCATGGCGGCGGCAAGCCTATCGCCCCTGGAGACGACACCTTAGTGAGAGGGAATCTTCAACAGCCCAGAGTCGGGCAGAGGGTAAATGAGAGACTCTCTTGGGGCCCCTTAAAGTGAGGACCCAGCACACTTTAAAACCAGGGGTCAGAAAGAAGCCTGAAACCATATCCAGTAGTACCGGCCATGGTTACACAGCAGACAGACACAGTCAGCTAACTGAGCCCCAATGTTACATTTAGGACATGGCATCCAGTGCAAAGATTTTAAAGTCTTTTATGAGGGAACTCATGAAGTTTTAAAGCAAAGATCAAGATTAGGGTTAAGATTTGAAATAAATCAAGCAGAAAGGAAAGCATTTGTGTGGGATAATGTCCATGTATAATGTGTCCAATAATTGTGTGCAGCTTTACTTCTGTTTTGCCTTGGGTACATTTTTTGCCATAACATCACTGTTGCTGTATTCATTTTACAAGGGATTTTTAAATTGCGGACAATGTGGAAATGGTTTAGAGTAAGAACTTACTTGTTACAGCTCTAAAAAAAAGGGCGCTCCCATGATTTGTAGTAGTGTGTCTCTATATTGTTTTGGCTCACAGAAAATCCATATATAAAAATGAGTAAACTGATCTTCAAGTGTATAATCTGTGGAGTGGCCCTTTAAGAGATCCTCAGTAAATGTTTAGTAGTTTTGTCTGGTTACATTATCGCGCTTCAGAAATACGGTTTTGATCAGAATTTCAGTCACACTTTTGAATACCATAGCTCGATTGTGACTTGCATGGTGTGATTGACAGTATGCATTGGTGCCATACATCCATGCAGTAGGAGATTGTGTGTGAATGTTGGAAGTGTATCAGCCTGGAGCAGTTATGTATTAACAGCTGCGTTAATGCTCCTTTAACCCCTTCATATTAGATACACATTACACACATACATGTAGCACTTACCCCAGTGCGTAGATGCATGCCAGTCTATGAGTTATCAGTACATGTAACAGCTGCACCCCTTGAGACTTTTGAGTTGCGGGTCCATTATGTACGATATCTGGGTATCTCTCTCCCCTGTGTTTTGCTTCCTGTCTTTATCTCATTCCTTATTCACTCGACTGAGCTCAAAAGAGATGATAGATTGTAATCACCATTACTACAGATTCCTCTGTTAGTAGAGCCACCGAGTTGGGGGTTTTCCTCAGTCGGACAAATGTCCCGAAGTGCAGTGTTTCACCCCCGGCTTGTGTCCTGTCACTTCAGGAGGAAGAATCCATGGTACATAACAATAACTTTCAACTAGATTTGATTCATGCTACTTAAGCCAACTGTTGGAGACAAGAACAAGGTTACGCACGCCGTCTGCAACAGCGTATTTCTTTAATCACTGTGGCGATGTTGGTAGGTAAGGGTGGAAGGGTTAACACAAGTAGACACCTGTGGATACATCACAGAGGGGAGGTTGACCGGTTGCCAGTAAAAGGGGTGCGGTTTCCTACTATCATGATTACTATACATGGCCCACATATACAAAATAATTATAATGTAGGTTAGTGACACAGACAGACGCATGCAAAACAATCTATGGATCAACAGAAAATAAATCAGCTCACATTTTGATAACAATCTCTGCAGCTCATCAAAAGTGAGGATTTGCTGCTTCTTCTTACTGTATATTATAGTAAAATGAATATCTTTGGGACTGTTGCCTATACAAAACAACAAAACAAAGCATTTGATGAGTTAACCCTGTCAGGAGCATTTCTCTAATAATAATTTCTCGGTGAAGAATCGGGGGGGGGAGGGAATTGATCAATGAAACTAGTTAGCTACAGCCCCATAAAATAATCAAGTAGCTTTACTTTTGCTAGTTAACCATTAATCTTATTAGTGTGAAGATGTGAATAGCAACATCTAAGTTCCAGTTAAGTTTAAGTGTGTGTGTGTGTGTGTGTGTGTGTGTGTGTGTGTGTGTGTGTGTGTGTGTGTGTGTGTGTGTGTGTGTGTGTGTGAGAGAGAGAGAGAGTATTCTGCCTATGATTAAGTAAAAATGAAAGAGATTAAAAGGGAAAAGAAGAAAACAGCAGTGGCGAGGTGTATTGCGGTTCAGTGGGCCTTCCTGTTCATCTTTATGGAAAGTGTGAACCTGTTTTCGGTGGAATCAGTGGAAACAGGGCATTATAGAAGGGAGTGGCAGTGATAAACTCCCTGTAGGTTGGAAAATATGCCCGGACCGGAGCCCACCTGAGCCAAAATAAAAAACACTGCGCCCCTCTGTTGCTCATTATTTAGCCGTTAGCCAGTTTCTCTTTGTTTCTCTCTTTTAAGCTCTAATATCTGGCCAGTCCACTTCCCCTATTTTTGTCTGTTGCTCCTTCTTTCCTATTTTCCGCCCTCTTTTTTCCCCCTCTTCCTTTGTTTGCAGAGTCTCTGCACCACCAGTTTCTCATTACTCTAATCCTATTTATCAAGCAGACAAGCACACACACATTCTCTTTCTTTGCATGACTCTTTTTCTTTCTACGTCTCTTCTGTTTTTGGTTCTTCGTCGACATTTTTCTGAAATTCAAACCAAAGATGAAAATGCAACAAAGTGAAGTGAGATGCTGTAAGCAACAAATTCATGACGAAAGGATTTGTCACCTCCATTCTGTCTATTAGAGACGAGCCACCATAGTGGTTTAAAGGTCTTTCTCGCTATCGCTTAAACTGTCAAAACCTCTAAACCGCCCAAGTGCCTTATGTAAACACTGCACTGTGATCAGGTCTGGGATCTGTAGTCCTATTGTTGTCTGTTGTTGTAGTCATGGGATTTAACAGTTTTCTAGGAGAGATAGCAGAGAGAGGTAACTAATCATGGTTGATCTGTTGTAAGCCACTCAGTGAGGAAATGAAATGTAAACACTGTCATTGTACTGTAAATATGATGGAGCAAATTTGTCATATCAACTTTTATTCATCTAAATAATGCATTGTTTTATGCCTCAAAATGGCTCATCGCTTCAGCAATGAAAGTAGGCCCCTATTGTTAAGTAAACCGCTCCATTGAACTTCGGTCTCAGGTCAGATATTACAAAAACTAAAGGGATTTTTGGGGGCCTGATTTTCTAAGCTGCTCCACATTTTCTCAGATCCACATTTGTCGGCCACAAGCCTTGATGAAGGAATCAGCCTACTTTGTAATCATTAGGTGCAAGCTTATGCACAATGGGCTTTTTGTCACCTTAAGCCAAAAGAGGTCTGTGGACTTCTACTCCAAGTCGGCTAAAGTCAGATAGACACAGTTTGTGTGGCTCCGACCCGCACTGATCGAGCACCAAAGTGCAGCCAAGTTTCTCACATCGAATACAAAGAAATAAAGAACCAATTCAGGCATTGCAAACTTGAACTTGATTCAGTCAATGGAGTTTTACCACAACAATACACCAAAAAAAAGATCATTGTTACACTCAGGTAGGAAAAAAAAACGCAATCGATTTGATTCCATGTAGTGTAAAGCAGTGTTACCAACTTTTTTCATCAGCCCTGTCAGATGAACCCATGTACCCCTTCATCGCCACCGCCTGTCTTGTTACACTCATGTTTGTTTGAATTGATTTTAAACTGGATATTATTGAACTAAAATGATATTAAAGTGGATGTAATAGTTGATGTTACAGCATTTTCCTCATACAATTGAACTGTCAATGTTTTAGTCTAGTTAGTCATGAGAAGTTATGAGAAGCTGGACTTTTTAACCATTTATCTGTCTACCTTCAGTTTTATATTTTGATAATATATCCATTGCATTTGCTATTTTAACCATTTGCTAACTATTTCTAGTTTCTAGTAATATGTTTAGCTAGTTGAACTATATATTAATTTTTATATTGTAACTGTTTGACTTTTGGCTAACTATTTCAACCATTATTTCATGTTTTTAGCTATCTGTTGTGACGATTTATTCATTATTGAGCATTTAGCTATCTGTTGTTGCCATTTATCTATCACCTTTAGCTCTTAGCTATCTCTTTTAGCCATCTATATGTCCCTTTTAGTTTGTTTTTGCTTTTTTGCTTACTTGCACGCGTACTATTTTTTATGCCTCTATTCCCAAATTTGATGTTTTCAGGTGTTTTCAGGTGAATATTTTTTTTTTCTCAACAAATCAAAATGAATATTGTATCTCTTTACTTTAGCTGCTCCATAATCGTTTTAAAGTACCCCTTGCAAAAGTGGATTCTTATAACGCAGGGATCTTCAACAGGGGGTCCGCGACTCTAAGGGGCCAGAGTCGATGCAGGGGGGGGCCTCCAAACTGTTATACATTTTTGAAAGTTTTTTTCAAAAGATTTAAAAAGTCATTTAAATTTAAATTTAAATTTAAAGATTTAATAAACAAATTGTTAGCAAATATAAATCCCCACTGCTTATTGGTCTGTAGTCAGGGTAGTTACTTAGGCCATTTACAGATGTGTGTCACATGTACAGTATGTTTTAACATTAAAACATGATTTATAAAATCATGCCAGCAATTATTAGGCGATTATAGTAGGCCCTGTGTAATATACAACTTCATTTTAGACAACATGGGGGCCCCTGCTACATGTCTTTTTCAGTTAAGGGGTCAGTTAAGACCCTTAATATAAAGAATCCTTGAATACCTGGATCCTAAAGTCTAACGTAAATGTTCTTTTTCTTTTTCAGCCTAACATTGGGCGTCTAGGCATCCCTCATGGACCTTCTGCCGAGAAGGTGGCCGTGGTTGCCGTAGATGACTGTGACATCTCCATGGCAATTCGGTTTGGAAGGCTGATCGGCAACTATTCCTGCGCCGCCCAAGGCACCCAGACAGGACAGAAGAAGTAAGCTGCAGTCTTTCTTTCTCTCTTTGGGTCTTTACACTCATTATCTCCAATCCATCCCACACACACCGCACACTAGCCAGTCAGACTGATAGGTAAATACGTTGTACCTTGGAGGCTAAATCAAGTTGCCTTCATTACAACAGATTACACAACTCTCATTCTGCAACCCTCTCCTCCTTTTGCCTCCTAATCTGAGTGTTCATCCTTGTGGCCTTTTGGCTGTAAGACACGTTCTTAGATTCCCAAAAGATCACCGCAACACAGGATTAATCAGACTTACTGTGTGTACCACACACTAATAAATTTATTTTATAGCGTGAGATTTTGTTTTTACTGAGTCGTATGGAGAGTTTGCATGCTGAGACACATACAGTTTGCAAAGGGTGGGGACAAAGAGAGACAGGGAGGTTCAAAGAGGAATTAATCAGGTTACATTCCTTCAGGAACTTGTTGCACGGGTCACAGCAGCTGAGAGGCGTTTAGATACTTTAATTGTCTAGAGCTGGAATATACAAATTTACATGATGATGGTGTGTAATGTGGTGGCAACAAGCAAATGCCTGCAGTTTTGTTTTTTCGAGAATTGGCGTGATATAGAGTGATATTGAGGCACATAGCATGTGGCTCTCACTATAATTTAAACCTTCTTTAAACAACACTAGCAACACTACAATGTGGTCCAATTTGACTATATTTACTACCAAATGTACAGTATTGAAAGGCAATGACCTACAAGATGTTTAATTGTAGGTTTCAGGAGCACGTCAATATACGAACTAAAACACATCGTCCTCTACCACCTTTATGAGGCAGAGAAAACCTGAGAAATGCCACTGAAACCAAAACAATCACTTAGCTTTTAGGACCAGAACACCTATCTTAGTTAATAGTGCAAATCTTTAAAACGTTTGTTAGAGTCCATTCAGTTTGAACCATCACATGTATTAATGTATTATTAAAGGGCACTATTATATATTTAATAAAATTGAAATGCTCCGCCTTAAACTCAGAAACAAGTGTTAGTAGTAGTCATCCATCAGGTTGCATTTTCATACAAACAAATTCTTGATGTTTGAACCGATACAGAAGTATGTCTCTACAACTATTAAGTTAAGACATTTCTAAGGAACTGTTGCAGTTCATGGCTCTAACACTACAACCAATTCCCATTTGCTTTATTTCTTTCTTGAAATACTCTTTAAATATGCTTAACATGCTCCTGGCTATGCAACAGTGTTTGCGCTGTACACTATGCACTAAGCAATTACATTAAGTCTTTTGTGTGTGTTGTTGAGGCTTTCAGAAGCTCTGGATGTAAGCAGCTTCCTACATGACCTAGTATGTGGAACCTGAATTGGTCATGGGGGTGGTAACAGTTAGCCCTGTGACAGCTTAAACCTTGGAAAACATATTTCAGAAAAGTCAGTCATGTTATGGGCTGATGCCTTACCTCAATCACCCTTTTTTGGTGTAAACTCAGGGCATTGACGGGGTATCAAGGATTTGTTTGTTACAGATTTACAAGCAAAAAGGGATCGAAATCAGCAGTCCTGACCATCATATGTGTATTTTATTATATTAGTAATGTTGTTTTAGTGTGTCAATTCATTTTAGAGGCAAAATCAGTCTGTTGCATCTACACCTGACTCTATTTTTGTGGTTGTTTGTAAAAGTATTAAATATTGACACAGAAGTGCATGAGTGTATTCTTTCACATTTTTGATTTTGCTCTGATCCATTTTCTGTCTGTGTCGTCTACAGGTCGTTGGATTTGACGGGGCCGCTGTTGCTAGGCGGAGTTCCCAACCTACCCGAGGACTTCCCGGTCAGGAACAGAGACTTTGTGGGCTGCATGAGAAACCTCAGCATCGACAGCAAACCCATCGACATGGCCAGCTACATCGCTAACAACGGCACCGCAGCAGGTTAGGAATGCTGCATGGTAAACTAAAGGCCATGATCACACAGTAGAGTTACACTGCTGCAGTTAGAGACATTGATCTTGTCAAGTGCCCTGGTCATATGACAGCCTGATTTAATAAAAGAGGAAAAGTCTGATGCCGTTTTTTGCAGCCCCTAAACATATGCATACATTGAATACACAGATATTGATTATTTCTCTATGTGTTTGGTGTCAAAGGTTGTCCAGCAAAGAAAAACTTTTGCACAAATGACGTGTGTCAGAATGGAGGAGTGTGTGTCAGCAAGTGGGGCACCTACAGCTGCGACTGTCCAACCGGCTACGGAGGCAAGAATTGTGAACAAGGTAAGAAGAAGAAGAAGAAGAATCTCTCAGTATAGTGTCTGTACATGTGTGTTTCTGCATCCACATGTGCATTCATACAGGTGGCTCTCTGGCCAAATGTGCCTGTATCCACATGCTCCTCTGTGAGCTTCTTTGCACACACATGCATGTGTTTACCTGCATGTGTGCGTGTTTGTCAAGGACTTCCAGGAAGTAGTGTGTGCTTGGGAGATCAAATGGGATAAGGAGGAGGACCTCCCCTGACTCACTCTGAGTCACTCAGCAGCCACAGTGGAGATTCACAGCAAAGCTTCTACCGCTCGCTACTGTACAAAAATTAAAGATAGCCTCAGGTTTGGCGTTAAAGAACAAGATTAAACTCTGACTCACTTATCTAACCCAGATAAAACAAGGAAGACTAAACAAAACACACAGACCCACTTGCTGTACTTTCGGATGGATGGATGGATGGATGGATGGATGGATGGATGGATGGATGGATGGATGGATGGAACATAAAAGCATCACAGCTTTTCAGTGTTGTTATGTACACTTCATAACTCATGTCATGTTCTTCAATGGTAAGGAGAGAACTTTGATTTCCTGCTTCAGGGCAAGGTTCCAAACAATGTGTGAAGGTGTGAATACCTCTCCTCGCCCTTTTGTCTATGAGGCAGCCGCCTAGCCAGTGCCAGGACCCGGTATCCAGTATCTGAACTGGGCCAGGATCACAGCAAGCTGGGTAGAGGTTTTGGCTGCTTTGTTGCTTGTTGACACATTTGGTTTGAGGCTTTGCACAACTAGCTGCCACACGAGAAACAAGAGATTTGTTATCATGGAATTTTACACTGCCAAAATCATTCCGACTGGACAGACATAAAAAGACTGAATTCCACTGGATATTGCCCATTTGGCCAGTCTCTTTTCCTTCTAATTCTATCAGATCAGATTTCAATTGTACAGACCATTTAAAAAAACACAAGGAATGAGATTTGTCACACTAATTTAAAGCAGATTATAAACCCACTATAGGCATACTGAGTAGTGTATTTCAAGTTTGAATCTCTGGATTGGTGTCAAACAAGCTGTTGCAGTCATTTAAGATTTGTCTATAATCCACATACTGTACCTTAATCATTTAAAAAAAAAGTGTGAAAGTTCAGGTGAGAAAATGATTCTCAGTTTGGATTGAAGCTGTGCTTGGTTGCAGACTTGGCTGCAGGCTAGTGTTGTAATGGTGTCCTGAGCAGAGTGAAATCACGCTGTGTTGTAATCCAGGTTTTCTGTTTTTTGTTTTGATTGCTGGTCGGAGTGTGCATGTGTGTTTATGTACGTGAGTGCCTTGTGAGTGCCTTGTGAGTCAGTATGAGACACTGCGGGCTGTTTTAAAGCATCAGTATTTGACGAGTTGGGTGTTCTGTCCGGTCTTTGAAGGCCTTGTGGAGGCAACTCCAGACCACTTTGTTTTCTGTATTTTGAGTATTCAGTAATCCTGCAAGGACTGAGACTAGGACTGCTAACCGGATTGTTAACTTACTAACCACCAGAATGTTAGCATTTTCCCCTGTGAGCATGTCAGCATACAGATTGGGCATGCTAACCTCCTCACATTTAGCTTAAATGAAGCCACATCGAGCCACTATCATGGCTTTGGACTCTTTTTGTCTTACTCTTAATAACATAAATCAGAAATGAGGAGTGGCTTGTTTTGTATTTACTTGATGAATGACTAAGCTTTGGTAAGTACTCAAGTAGTTTAGACTAAAGCCACTGTACTTTAGCTACCAGTTACCAGGAACAAATATGTGCTTTATCTCATAATTACAGCTTGTGTATATTTGTAAAAGCTTCTGTTAAAATATGTGCCCTGAGGAACCAAGAACATAGAGGGTTTTTGCTGTAGATCATACAGGAGGAAACAATTTGTAAGTTGTGCTAAAATGTTAGACCCTTGCTGTGCGTGTGTGTGATTGGGTAGATTTGTTCTTTTGTGTGTGTTCATGATCTCTCACTCAACATCTACAGCAGCTTATTTACGGTAGTATTTGTCATGTCTGTAGGATTTTCTGTGGATGTTAAGAATGTCTCTAGACATTGCATGCTTGTCTAAGAAGTACTGTGTAGTAATCTTAAAACAAAGTACTAATTATATCACATGACAACACAAATGATGGTGTCTCTTTAAATGGGGTTGTGTTTACGTCAAGACTTTATATTCACAATCTTATGAGTGGACATTTTTTGAAAGCTCCATGTTCACGAGTCATGTACACAGCTTCCCATTTTGTAAATACAAGTTCATGAGATCCATCTGAAGGCACCATGTAAGAAAGACAAAAAAATAATAAAACCAATATTAAAACTGAAAGGTTTAACTTCAGAACAGCTCCTTTTTCCTGTTTTTGTGTGGTGAGGTAATCCAACAGATCTCTATAAAGCCTGAACTTCAGACGATTTTTTCTCAGCAGTGATCGATTATGTTAATAAGAATTACACTAATGTCTCAATAAAACTATGGCACAGTTTTATCCTCAAACACTATCACAAATCTTGTTTTTTCCCTTACTCCCTTTCTCCTGTCTTGTGCAGGGATGCCATCTCCTCAGTTTTTTGACGGCCAGGCCCTGGTCTCCTTAAGCGAGACGGACATTACCGTCGCTGTTCCGTGGTACATGGGCCTCATGTTCCGCACCAGGCAGCCTGCTGGCACCCTAATGCAGGCCAATGCTGGGCCCTACTCCACCATCAACCTCATGGTGAGATTTAGTATACAGCACTGTATATTATTATCAACGAACATGCCATCATCGTCAGCATGCAGTGCAAACTTGACTTAATTTCTTCGCAGACGACTTAAACTGCTTCCTGAATGCAAAATAAATTAAAAGAACTGTCTTTTCCACTATTCAGGTGAGTGAACAACAAGTCCGTATGGAGGTGTTGCTGAGGCAGCAGCTGGTGGCGTCGCTGAGCTTCCCCCAAGTTCGGGTCAATGACGGGGAGTGGCACCACCTGTTGGTGGAACTGAGAAGCAGTAAAGACGGCAAGGACATAAAATACATGGCTTCTGTGTCCCTGGACTACGGCATGTACCAGGTACAGGCAAATGACACTTCAAATAGACAGGGTTGTACACATGGGTCTCAAGAAGTTCTCAAGAAAAAGAAGTTATCATTTTCAATTATGTGTTTTTGAGCAGAAGTCAGTGCAGATCGGTAATGACCTCCCAGGATTGAAGCTGCAATCTCTTCATGTAGGAGGTTTGCCCGGAGATGGCAACCATGTCAGGAAAGGATTTGTTGGCTGCATACAGGTAAGTGTGTCATATTTCGAAAAAGAAATATTTCCTCAACCACTTTTTCTTATTATATCCTTCCTATTTTCCATCCTTATCAATGTGTGTCCTCCATCAGGGTGTGCGTATGGGTGAGACGTCCACCAATGTGGCAAATGTGAACATGGCTCGGGGCATGAAGATCCGCGTGGAGGACGGCTGCGACCTGGCAGACCCCTGCGACTCCAACATCTGCCCCGAGAACAGCCACTGCAGCGATGACTGGAGCGTACACACCTGTGTCTGTGACCCAGGTAAAATAGACTTGCAAAAAGACATACAGTCCAATTAAAGTCTACACATTGCCCAGCAACTTTTGATTTTCACTCCTCATTGTCCTGTGTCCTGCAGGTTATTTTGGCAAGGATTGTGTGGATGCTTGCCAGCTCAACCCCTGTGAGCATGTTTCCACCTGCGTTCGCAAACCTAGTTCCTCCCACGGCTACACCTGTGAATGTGGACAGAACCACTACGGCCAGTACTGTGAAAACAAGTAGGATACCTTTTTTACTTTGTGTGTCTTTACCTGCAATTTAGATAAGTAAGCATTGTATGCCTAATGCTCCCTCCAAGACCCTCCTTTGTATCAAGATGTTAAAAATAAAGCAGACTAAAAATGGACTTTGCCTCCTACAGAGACAAAGCACACTAATCTTCCTAAGTTATGTTAGGCTTTTGCTCTTTTTGTAATGTTGCCAACATCCTGAGTCTTTCAGAGCAGCTTTATTAGTCAGTAATCTGAGCTTGATAGTGATTGTGTGCCTGTGTGTGAGGTAGAGAGAGGAAAGATCAGACATCACAAATAAAAAAATTAAACTATGAGGGGAAATTGGAAAGACTCTGTATAGGTACAGAAAGGGGACTGTTGGTTATGCATAGTCAGCATTGCCTTAGAGGGCACGTGAATTAGCCAGCCCCGATTGAGAAGCTGTGATTTCTCCCTGAACCCTGACCCCTATGACACGCATCACGTCCTGTCTAAAGCAGAATGTAGGATATCCCCCTCCATGCCTGACTGATCCTCCATGGGTGTTTCGTTACCACTGCCCTCATACTGCTGCTCGTCCCTTCATCATCAGATCACATCGCTTAGTCCAGGATCTCATCTCACTCTGAGAGAAAGAGAGCCTGTTTATGTTTGTACTTAAAAGTGTAGAGGAAGTTTATTCTAGATTCAGGGCAACAAAAAGCGTTAAGTTGGAAATAAACTTAAAAGATATCAGATTTTGGTGTTTTTTGTTGGAGCAGATACCAAGTCAGTAAACGTTAATACCTGATCACCCGTCACTTGTGTGTGTATTTTTTGATATTATTCCTAAATAAGTAGAACTAAAATAGGCACAATGGTGCTACTGTATTTTTACCAAAAGACCCCAAAACAGTTTTGTTCACTCACTGTTTTGGGTTACAATTAAATCATAGAAATGAAACACCACTGTCTCATTGTGTACCAGTAATTATAATGTAATTTCACTATTAGTTTGGTGAAGTCAAGAAAAAAGAAATCTAGTATTGCTAGAAAAATACAATTTTGACGTTGCATGCAATATTAAATGAAATTTTGTGCTAAACATCAGTTATTTACTCTTTTTTTTAAACAACAGTACATTTTGCTTTACAATGCAAGTGTGCTTAGCCTTAAACGTTCAATAACAACTTTTTTCACATTTTCAAAGTCTCTGTTGAAACATTGTTATTATAAAAAAAAAATATATTAATATAAAATATCAATTATAGCCACTTTGATCAATGTGTTGTTGTCTTTGATGACAGAGTGGAGAAGCCATGTCCTCAAGGTTGGTGGGGCAGTCCCATGTGTGGACCCTGTAACTGTGATACTAACAAGGGATTTCATAAAGACTGCAACAAGACCACCGGAGAGTGTCGCTGCAAGGTAAAAACCTACATGACTTGACATTTCCCAGATTGACAGCAGATACAAGAGTGTTTCTTTTCACTCAGGGCAAGGTAATACTTTAGACTTATGCTAAAGCACTACAGATTACTGTGCAATATTTAAAGTGAGACAGTGTGAAAGAAAGAAAGAAGACATTTTCTTTGAAAATGACATATCTCACTCTGACATCTCCCCATTTAGTTAATGTACAGGTACTGAGCATTTTGTGTAATTCAGGCCTGTGTGTAATGTGTGTATGACAACAGAGTGTAAATTGTAATTTCCCCTTGTGGGACCAATACAGGATACATTAATCTTAATCTTAATCATAGACTTGCTTTACAGATGGCCTAAAAGAGGCGCTAATAGTACCCCTAAATTTTGAAATTCTTTCAGATCACTTTTGATGATGTAAATATAATATCAATAATATTAATTATCTATGTCTTGTCCTGTTCCTGCAGGAAAATCACTATCGGCCAGAAGGCGAGGACACATGTTACCCTTGCGAGTGTTTCTCTATCGGCTCTGAGTCCCGAACATGCAATGCCATCACTGGGCAGTGCCCCTGTAAAGGGGGAGTCATTGGCCGTCAGTGTAACCGCTGTGACAACCCATTCGCTGAGGTCACTCCCATTGGATGCGAGGGTATGTGAGACCTACATTTTGTAATTACATGTATTTTAAATGTGATCTTTCCTGATTTCCTTGATGCTTTTTTTAAGGGACAACTGGCAATTTAAGTAAATGAAACCTTACCGTAATCATTAATAACTTAGACCGGCAAACAACATTTTTTTCCTTAAATAGACTGTTCATTGAAGCAATAAAGTAATAATAGGGAATAACTTAAACAAATGCTAAACCATAAATTGAGATAAACATGTCTAATTGAAAAAAATTGTTTGCTGTGTTCATGATGAGGACAGTGATTTAAAAAAGTATTTTCAAAAGTTTGGTGTATTGTTACTTTAAATGTTCGGGTTGACAAAGTCTCAGAGCCGGAAGCAAATAAGTGTCAAAAGGAGTCAAATATTGTCGCTCACATCTGCTGGTGCTGCAGTTGAGCTAACTGCAAGTCTTTGTCGCCACCCAGTCAAGCAGAATAGGCAAGTCTGGCTAGTGAGCTGACTTGGCAGTGGGACTCCAAACGTACAATACAGTAGAGATGAATGGAAGTCAAAAAACACAAAGTCCCATGAACAGAAAATGAACGTCAATGTGCTTAGTGTTTGACCCAAAACAAAGCTCTTTAAAGTCTCAGGACGTGTTTGGACTGTTAATGGACGGAGTTCTATATGGTTAAACGGTTCCTTTGTTCATTTTTGACCATGTGGATTTAAGACGTTGTTTTAGATCTAAATGGTCAAATACATTCTAAAACAAGGTAAGAGTGAGGGAGGGAGGGAGGGAGGGAGTGGAGATGAGAGACTGAAACAAGTGAGGGATTGGACATGTCATGTGGGTCACTGAGATGTGACCATCCATGGCAGGCCTCATACCAATCTGTCAGCTCTGCGCCAAACACAGCGATTAATGGCAACACAGCCTCTAGCAATGACAGAATGCCTTGTGTATTAGTAGAAATGATACTTAAATAAAGGATTAAAGGTCCCATGGGATGAAAGTTTCACTTTATAAGGTTTTTTAACATTAATATGAGTTCCCCCAGCCTGCCTATGGTCCCCAGTGGCTAGAAATGAATTAAGGTGTGAACCGAGCCCTGGGTGTCCTGCTCCACCTTTGAGAAAATGAAAGCTCAAATGGGCCGATCAGGCATCTTGCCCCTTGTGAGGTCATAAGGACCAAGGTTACCTCCCCTGTCTCTGCTTTGCCCGCCCAGAGAATTTGGCCTACCCATGAGAGAAAGCCATCATGGCATCAAACGAGCAAAGTAGCAGTTGGTCAAGGCCACATCCCCGGCTTCCCCCCCCCCCCTGCCCTCCTCCTTAAAAGCTACAGACTAAGAAAAGGCACATACTAAGGAAAGGTCATTACTCTCATCTAAACTTGATGATTTTTGTTTGTCCTTTCGTCCACAGTGGTGTACGAGGGCTGTCCCAAGGCGTTTGATGCTGGTGTCTGGTGGCCTAAGACCAAATTTGGCCGCCCCGCCGCCATGAACTGTCCCAAAGGATCAATCGGTGAGTGCTTTTCAATCCCTCTGATGACAAAAACAACATGCAAAGTAATCATTTAGCTGTGGATTCAGTCAAAACAGTGTGTGGTCCACTTTGATTTAATGGAGAGCAGACATGTTGCAGGCCACTAACGGTAAAGTTTATATTAAGTTCATTGACAATTTAAAGTTGTATCACTTTTATTAGTTTCTCTAATTTCCGGGGATAAGGATGTGTTAAGTTCAACCTTTTTTATTGCCATCAGACATAGCCAGGTTAGCTGATTCCATATTTTACAGTTGTTATGATTAGCTAAATCGGCCGCTAGTTTGTTTCATAGACAGTTGAAGAGAGTTTGTTTAGCTAAGTTACGCTTCGTTTAGCTAGCTAACAGCAGCCCCAGGCTAATAGCATATGCTAAAACCTAGTGTGTACACTAACAAAAGTAGGAAATATCCATAAAGTTAGCTAACTGACTCAGTAATGTTACAATACAATATCAATCTAAATTTAGCTAACATTAGATTCCAAAAGATATTGGCCATATCAGACCATGAACAAGGTAGTGTCAACACTCCTGACTTCTGTTTTATTGCTTTTGAATTTCTATTTATCAAAAGTCACATATTCTTGCTTTAAAGAAAAAAAAACTGCCTCTGTGCCGAAAATATTCACAGTTATTGAGAAAGAGCGGATTAAGCTTAATGAGTGGCTGTGTGTTTGTGAGGTAACTTATTTAAGGCATATAAGCCCACTCTCTGTGAAGCTTAACATAGTGATATGGCTCCCTAACTGGTCTGTTAATCCTACAGAGCTTTCTTTTCAGCCAATCCTGTACATGTTTGTCTTTAGAGATTCTTGGAAAAACACCATGTACACTAAGAGCTGCCGTTAATTCCCCTCCTCTTCCGTGTGTGTGTGTCTGTGTGTGTGTGTGTGGGTGTGTGTGTGGGTGTGTGTATGTGTGGGTGTGGGTGTGTGACTTTCTTGGTTACACCCCCCTCCCCCCCTCCCTTAGTTACTGCTGTCACCATGGCGACCCCTTTGTTGTCTCATTGGGGAAAGGACTCGCCAGTTGGAGCTAAGAGAAGGGGAAAAGCAATGTTAGCAAATCATTGCTCATCCCCTTCCCTTAGCTCCAGTTGGCCAGTCCTTCAGCCTTATTTGCAACAATAGCATTTGAAGAGACTTTGCATTTGGTTGATGTCTTTTCACAAACCGAATCAGACTGGAACAAGTCAGTGTGGACAGGAAGTGTTTTTTTCAGCGTACAGTATATCACATATTCAATTTTTTGATGGAAGTGTATCTTTTTAGGACATAAAAATAGAGAATGTTTTTTTTTTTTTTTGAACCCCAAAAATAAAGTTGCCACTTCTTTTCTTTTAAGCCATGAATAGTGTCTGTAGGTATTCAGACCTTCACCAGTGACGCAGAGCAGCTGAGAGGAACTTGAAAACATTTTTAACTAGTCTTCTAATATCAGTTCAAAACAAGTGCTTTTTAATTTTATTATGTTTAACTTGGCTACCTCATGTATTTCTGTGAAACATAATTCAATTTCCTTTCTGTTATTTGTATGTTCACAGGTACTGCCATTCGCCACTGCAGCGATGAGAAGGGCTGGTTGTCGCCCGAGCTCTTCAACTGCACCACTGTCACCTTTTCCCATCTGAAGAAACTGGTGAGCACTTGACAAAATAAAGCATTTATACTGTCGCTTTCAGCTGAAAATCTTGTTTTTTATGGGGTAAATGTGTGCTGAGATAATCCTATCCTTTGGTCTGTGAAACCCTTTGAATGAACTGAAAAGTGAATTATTTCTAAACTAAAGCTTTGTTTGTCTAAAAATTTGACAGTTTTCATCACACAGTAATGCCTCTGTACACTGCACTCGTCTCTGTTAAGACTAGTCATGATGATTACTGGCATTAAATTAAAAAAACAAAAAAAAACATGCATTGCATGGGAACAGATGTGTTTTCAACAATGTGTAATGAAGTCTATGGGAGATTTAAACCAAGTATTGCACCTTTTGTGTTTGAACCTGAATCTAATACTTGAGGCGTGAACTTCTCAAAGCCCCACTAATCCCGGGATTGACCAATTTCTATTATGTTTCATCGCACACACTCAGCTTGCTTTGACCTGCTCGTTCTCGTTCACTTTCCATCCCTTAACCCTCCTTTTTTTCCTCGCAGAATGAGGACCTGCGGCGCAACAATTCAAGGATGGACAGTGAGCGCTCCAAGACTATTGTGCATTTGCTTCAGAGCGCCACCAACAACACCCAGCGTTACTACGGCAACGACGTGAAGACGGCCGCCCAGCTGCTGAATCACGTGCTCCAGTACGAGAGCCGTCAGGCAGGGTTTGACCTCACCGCCATGAGGCATGCAGAGTTCAATGAGGTAGAAAAAAAAAATGCACAGATCAACTTTTACATTTTGGGTGATTATTTACTGGAAGAACTTTAATAAGTTATTGGAAAAGATCCTAAAGCTTTAATTTAGTGAAACCCAGTTTGTAGCACTGGGAGCACTGGTTGCACACTGCCCTCCACTGGTTGATTTTTACTGGGAGAGCAACTAGATTCATCAATGTGGTCATCTAATACTTCCGCCATTGCTTTATTACTAGTCTATATGATTTTCACATGACACATTTTCTTTCAATACTAATAATAAATGCTTCATTCCTGACATTTGCTTAACTTTGGATTTCTCGCAGAACTTGGTGCGAGCAGGTAGCGCCATACTGGATCCTGACACCAAGGAGCACTGGGAGCAGATCCAGAAGACTGAAGGCGGCACCGCCCATCTGCTCCGCAACTTCGAGGAATACGCCAACACACTGGCACAAAACGTCAGGAAAACCTACCTGAAACCCTTCACCATCGTCACTGACAACATGAGTGAGTGGAGAAGCTGTGATCACAATGTGTGTAACTGGGACCAGGGCCTGAAATGAACACCCGACCACCTGCCAAATGCGGGGGGATTTTGCAATTGGCGGGTAACACCGTCAATCTACCTGCCACATCGGCAGGTGGCCAATGAGAATGGAGTGATTTAGACGCGTAAGGGGCCCGCATCCCTGGAAGACGTTGATTGACAGACGGGGCCCCCTATCACATTTTCATTACTAGCGACAATCCCAGCAGTCCCCTGTGCAGCCACTGACCTAGTGGGAGTGATAACGGGTCAAATGTATTTCCTTGTTTCTGATATGAAGACGAGAAGTGTGTGACTCAAACATCTCACCAACAAAACGTACAGCAAAAGGCCGTGTAAAACATTGCAGGCCGTCCTACCAAAATGTACACTTTTTAACGCTGTAACATTTTTTTTACTATAAAGTCGCTGAAAGTAGCTGCTGTTTCAATCCTGTCGGCTCGCTGCAGTGGGAGGGGCTGCTTGGCTCCCCTCCCCCCCGCGTGACTGACGTAAGCACACACACAGAAACACATACAGACGTGATGACAGCGCAATGTAGGCTACCATGAATAGGACAGGATGGGATCATAGAGACACAGCAATTCCTGTTTTTCTCCTTTATGCAAAAAAAGTGTCTGGATTTAACTTCAGGCCCTGATTGGGACACATATTCACATCTGAGATATCGTCCTCATTATTTGCCTCTTTGTCGTCTTCTTCTTGCCCCTTATCTAGTTTTAACCGTGGACTACCTGGATGTGTCTGACCCGGAGAGGGCAACGTTGCCTCGGTTCCAGGACATCCAGGAGGCTTACTCCAAAGAGCTTGGATCGTCCGTCCACTTCCCCCAGTTCAACCTCCGCACTCAGGGCCACAGAGGTAGGAGTGCTGGCCGAATAACACCATTTGTTCCTTTTATGCTTGAAAATATGTAAAAATACACAACTCATGTCTTAGTCTGTCAATCTATCTCTTGCTTCCCAGCGGAGCCCACCCAGGCCCCTCCAACTCAGACCGATCCCCCACAGGAGGCGGAGCACACAGTGTCAGATAGGAGACGGCGCCATCTTGAGCCAGCTGCCCCTCTGCCGGTTGCCGTGGTGATAGTGTACAAATCACTAGGGAAGCTCCTCCCAGAAAGATACGACCCTGACCGCCGGAGTCTAAGGTTAGACTACTGACAGTTAAAGTTTAGGCCTTCTAACGACTACACCGTCAAAAACCTTCCCGCGCAGGCATTATTTGTTGACATGTGTATACTGAACACGAAGGAGGGCAGAGCAACCTTCTCACGCACTTTGCTGGGGTGAAATTATGGAGTGAAACCCAGCCAAATAGTTTCAAACATGGTTTAAAGAGTGAAAAAAGAGAGCCCACGCAATCTGAAATCTAAAAACTCTCTAATGTCCTCACCAGTGTATTTATTAAGAATCACATTCTGTCATTGTTTAAAGAAACTATACAAGTCTTAAAACCTTTAATGTTAATACATGTCAAAATATTGATTGTAAGTGTGTTTGAAGGAACCACAGACACAGTTCCTGCCCAAAAGATTCTGTGTAGTTACTCAGTGTTAAACCGAACACAAAGTCAGCAACGGTCACAGTATGTGTTATTGATGTGTGTGGAAAGAGAAAAAAGTTTATGTCACCAAGATAAGAATAAGAAGTTAACAAAAGGATAACAGAGAATATGGGCAAATGTAAACAAGATTTCGGTCTGTTATGATTTGATCTGTGTGTGTGTGTGTGTTTATTTGCATCTGTGGGGGGCCGACAAATAGAGAGCTGTGTGTGTGTCTGTGTGTGTGTGTGTGTGTGTGTGTGTGTGTGTGTGTGATAAAGCCATAAAAACAAATGAAAAACTTTAAAAACTTCACTTTAAAAACACTAATTGTGTTTTTTCCTGTCTTTCCAGGCTCCCCAACCGTCCAGTAATCAACACAGCCATAGTGAGCGCCACGGTGCACAGTGAGGGTCCGCCTCTTCTTCCCATCCTGGAACCGCCCATCACCTTGGAGTACACCATGCTTGAGACAGAGGAGAGAACCAAACCTGTGTGTGTCTTCTGGAACCACTCCATCGCGTGAGTTGGACTTCACACAACTACACACACACACATGCATGCATGCCCAAGGGCATTCAAGACCTCAAAGTATATTTTTGCAGATAAAACAGCATTAATAATAATACGTTTTTATTTTTCTTAGCATTCTGCTGTAACTTTCTTTCTTGTGTTGTGTGTGCTTGTGTGTTTAGGATTGGAGGTACAGGCGGCTGGTCTGCTAAAGGCTGTGAGGTGCTAAACAGGAATAACAGCCACATTAGCTGTCAATGTAACCACATGACCAGCTTCGCCGTGCTCATGGACATTTCCAAGAGAGAGGTATTGCCAAATAGATATCAAACATCCAAGTAAGCCTGCTATTTATTACCTTTTGCATTGTTATTGACTCCTGACATGATGTCTTGGAACTGCTCTCCATAGCATGGCGATGTTCTCCCGCTGAAGATTGTCACCTACACCACGGTGTCTGTCTCCATGTTCCTCCTCCTCATCACCTTCATCTTGTTGTGCCTCTTGCGCCGGATCCGCTCCAACCTCTACGCCATCCACAGGAACCTGGTAGCAGCGCTCTTCTTCTCTGAGCTCGTCTTCCTTCTTGGCATCAATCAGACTGACAACCGGGTGAGTATATTTTTTATCCCACAGAGAATGGAGACACTTTGTTGTGAATCAGCAACGTATTCTCATTCTTTGTGATGGTTAGTGGTTCCCAATGCAGCCCTGTCAGATGAACCCAAGCACCCCTTCAAAGACACCACTAGACCACTTTGATATATTTAACAGAACTGATTTTTATCCAGTTTAAAATCAAAGTGGATATTGTTACTATAATGTTTTTAAATAAGTGAACTGTCTGCTTAGGTGGTTTTCTCAAGCTGATATACTACTACAATTCGGAGTGGCATAAGCTGGATGTTTCAACCACTTATCCATCACTATTTCTTTTTCACCCATAAATTTCACCCACTCACCCATTACTGTTAGCTAATAATTTACTGCTTTCAGCTGACTAAAGAAGTTGTTTCATTTTAGCTAACACTCTTAACTGTTTATCAGTTACTTTTAGCTAACAATGTATGCTGCTTTTAGATAACTAAAGAACTGTTTCCTTTTAGCTAACTTTTTTAACTGTTAATCACTAACTTTTAGCTAACAATGTGTGCTGCTTTCAGCTAACTAAAGAAACTGTTTCCTTTTGGCTAACTTTTTAAACTGTTTATTTGCTACTTTTAGCTAACTATTTAAACAGTTGACTCAACACTTTTAGCTAGCTAACAGTTTACATTTAATTAACTGTTTGACTTGCTCGCTTGCTAACTAGTTTTCATGAGCGTGTTCAAGGTTTTTAGTTAACTTAGTTTTACAGTGGTGAGCTTTGGCTAGATCGCTCTGCTTGTGAGATTTGGACAGGTCACCCTTGCCAACTAGTTCTTTACATTACAGAATTTATTTTCAGTCTCTGTTCAAGTAGGCCTGTACTGCCTTTTACATACAGTAAATCAGGAGAAGAGGGTCAGGGTGTGACCGACTGATATCTTAGACATTGAAATAGAAAACAGAAACAGAAACAGAAATCCTATGATTGAGGGACACACCGGTTAGTACTTCATGCTTGTGGCATGGTGGAACTTGCGGTATAATGATGTCTCTCTTGTGTTTACTGTATTAAAAACTGCCAGGCATACAACGATATAAGTTTGGCCTGCGGGCAGCCATCTAAAGTGGCGTTGACAGGGGCTTTTCCAGGCTTAATGGGCAAAGGCTTACCTGACACTGTCTTTATTTGACAGATTATGTGTTTTGGTGCTCTGCTAATGACTTGAATAGTAAGGAATGTGCTGGTTGCCAAAGCCCCCTTCAAATATAACCTCATATAAGTTGATTTGATTGAAATGACAACCCCAGCTTTATGGAACTTTTTTAGTGTAAAGCTCTCTAATTAAAATGTTTAATAAATAGTCTGACATACTATTAGCTAAATTTAATGAGCTAATTATGTTAAGTTCATAATCTTGTTTGGAGTTCACAGAGGTCACAGTTATGGCTATGCATGTGCACACACACATGCAGACATATTGCACAGTAAAGGATCAAAAGATGTGGGAGCTCTGAAGTCCGCTGACAAAGACATTTACACACACACACACACACACCCACATGTCAGTACCAGAGACATGCTGTGACCGGTACCTGTCTCCAGAAGCAGCCCTCAGGGCATTAGACACTGGAAAAGGTTTCCCAAAACAACTTCTTAGTTTTCACTTGATAGATGTCTCATATGCCTGTGGTACATAAAACATAATTAATCTGTTAATTCACAGGTAATCCTGCTATTTCTAGTTTAGAAGACGTGAGGTTTGGAAAGCTGGGATACTTCGTGGGCCTTGTGGAGACACAAGGACAGATTTAAACAGTGGACATACAGTACTTCCCTGATTCTCACACTTTTTGGGGTTGTTCCTGTGTTTGAAAGCAGTCATTTAAAGTCACTTTGGATTAAAGCATCAGCTAAATTCTTGTAATGTGATGTAGTTTTTAAGAATTTTGACTATCTGACAAGCAGCTTTCTTTTCTTTCTGGGGTGGTGACATAAATGGCATATTAATCATTCATTTTATCATCCTTAGCTATCTGTCTAGGTTAAAGCCTTCAAAAAATAACCTTTTAAATGCAATACTGTGTAACTATGCTAAAACATAATGTAACAGTAGCAAAAGTGGAGAGGAGTCAGTAAACATGCTCAGAAATGTCCATATATGTAGAACAATTTGTAGTTAACGTTTGCGAAAATGTATCAAAGCAGCTCTAGTACAGTGCTGGTAATAACCACTACCAGGACCAAGTAGCAGCAACACTCCTGAGTGTATTGAATTGAGCAGCGGTGTGTTTCATTGCTCAAGTTTAACTTTTCATTTGCAAGAAGACATATAAAAGGTTTTCAAAATGAATGTGTCAGTTCTGACTAGTCTGGCTAAACCAGGTGTCTACAGTCTTAACACAAAACGTCACAAGATCATCAGGCCCGACTGTCGGTCCCGTAACACTGTGGACTGTAGTGCCAACCACCAGCCATAAACCACATGTTCATTTTGGCTCTGATGGGAAGAAATCCATAGAATTGAGAGAACTTGAACTTAAACCAACTCATGCACCCAAAAAACAACTTATAATTCTGCATCACCTTTGCATTTGGATAAACCAGAAGTCCTCATAACTAAAACGTTTCCAAACATGAAAGCAAAGGGGACCTGAAACCAACTCAGACTAACAAAACAGGATAAAAGATTAGGATCATGTACGTTTACAGGTTCCAGATGAGTTGTCTTATTTTTTTTTCTGTCTTCAAAAAATGTTCTGACTCAGTGTTTTGACTGGGATGAGGAGGACTCAAGCACTGACTAACAACATGCTGTGTTATATAGGAACAGTTTAAAATGTTTTTTTTTTCCATCTTTCTAAATTTACAAGAGCATGGTTGTGTGTGTGCATGTCCTCTTAGTAAATGTGTGGTGCGTGCATGCGTGCATGCGTGTACGCATGTCTCAACTGTGGAATGCTGTCAGTGTGCGCCCAGGGCCATCTGCAGGATGATTTATAACCCTGTCAAAGTAGTTTCTCTCTCTTGCTCTCTGATCTCCTCAGCAATACGCAACATTTCTAAAATACAGTGTCTTAAGTGCTGGGACATTCCCTGACACGCTGCATTTTAACAATACAGCAACAGGAAAAGGTAATAGGGAGGGAAGGAGAAAAATAATTGTGGGGACAGGTTGAATCATTGCTGTCTTGCATATATTGCAAAAGTTTGTCTTTAAGAACAGATGGATGATGGACAAGATTAGATGCATTACCGGATGTTCATTAAATCCATTCAAAAGCAGTAAAACAGCGTTGACTGAAGTTGTGGGGACAAACCAAAGCTTCTTTTTGTGGGTAGCTTATCTGGATTCCTTTAAAATGTTGACTTAAAGTTTCTTCCTCCTCCCTCTCTCGCTCTCTCTTCCCCCCCCCCCTCCAGTTTGTGTGTACGGTGATAGCCATCCTCCTCCACTACTTCTACATGTGCACCTTTGCCTGGATGTTCGTGGAGGGGCTGCATATCTACCGCATGCTGACAGAGCTGCGGAACATCAACCACGGCCACATGAGGTTCTACTACGCCATGGGCTGGGGAATACCGGCTATAATCACCGGTGAGACACACACACACACACACACACACACAAGCTCAGGAACAGAGCAGTAGGAGATGGCAGGCTGTCATGGTGCTTTCGTGCTATGACTCGTATCATCTGAACGGGCTGTGATCCCCTTGGGAAAATTATTGAACAAGAGACAGAGGAGGAAAGAGAGGAGAAGAAACGCATAATGAGAGACAGCTTTTAATTGGATGTCCACAGTAATTAAGACAAAAACAGTAACATAAATTTCACTTTAAAAAAACATCCAATTGCAGTAGAGAAGCACATGTGTGTTCCTGTAATTTACTGCATATTTTACTTTATAGTCGTGATATACAAAAAAGTTACAGTCATATGTTAAATGCTTTGCGTTGAGCTGACATGTTTTGGCACTATTGGATGCCAGCAAAGCTTACCTGATTGGAATTTGGATTGAAACAGTGTGAGAGACGTATACAGTTACAGAGTACAGAGATTAAAAAAAGACAAACAGAGAAAATGACAGTGATGAGTGAAATACCGGAAGAAAGACATTTTGGGTATCTGCCTGCACTGTTGCACTTCTGTAAGGGTAGAAGGGATAAAGATGAGAGAAGATTTAAAAAGAGGAGGGGGAAGTAGTAAGGAGGGAATGAAAGAATCAAGGCTTTGAAACAATTGTAACACCCTTAACTCATATTTTCTTTTGCGTGTGTGTGTGTCTGTGTAGGTTTGGCAGTAGGTCTTGACCCCCAAGGTTATGGGAACCCAGATTTCTGCTGGCTTTCGGTCCATGACACACTCATCTGGAGCTTTGCAGGACCAATCTTTGTAGTCGTCCTGGTACGTGCATATAAATAAAAATAGTCCAGGAGAGCTGGTTGGTTTTTGTTTTCTATCTAGACCTTTAATCCATAGAGTTGTAGATTGAATCACGTAAGTTGAACGTGCTTTTAAATCATTATAAAGAATCTAAATGATGTGTAATATTAAAATAAAATACCTCCTAAGTACTTCTGTTAAATGTCAAATATAAAAAAGAGATTTAAGTGTTCTGATCAAAAACCCTCTTCCTCCCTCTAAAGGTGAACATAGTGATTTTTATTCTGGCTGCGAAGGCGTCATGTGGTCGCAGGCAGAAGGCTGTGGAGAAATCCGGAGCTATGTAAGCCACGCAAATAATTCAATACACAGCACACTATGCAAAATGTGACAATGGAAGGCGATCTTTGAGCATTTTCCCTCTTCAGACCTGCTCTTCGAATGGCCTTCGTCCTACTGCTCCTCATCGGTGCTACCTGGATGCTCGGTCTGATGGCGGTCAACAGCGACGTTATGATCTTCCACTACCTGTTCGCTGTCTTCAGCTGTCTGCAGGTAACACGACGTTAAACCTCGGTGGCCACTGATTAGATGGTCACAGACCCTTATTTGTTAGTCATCATCAACACTTTATTACTCTCTTGTTTATAATCTTTTCAACATTCTTTCCAGGGAGTCTTCATCTTCTTCTTCCATGTGATCTTCAACGACGAGGTGAGGAAGTACCTCAAGAACGTCTTCACAGGAAAGAAAAATGTACCAGACGAATCCAGTACCACAAGGGCCTCTTTGCTCACAGTGAGTGGACATACTACTACATTATCTTATATTTGTTTGTTTGTTTTTGTTTTTTGGGTGGCTTTTTAATGTCAATTTAAGTGTAAACTTTCATTGTCATAGCATTTCTATTGCCACTGTTTGCTCAGAAAGCCTGGACTCATCAGACAAAGCAAAGTCATATTTCAATTTTGTTGTCCTCCCCTTTCCTCCATCCTCTCATCCTTTCGTCCTCAGCGCTCTCTCAACTGCAACAACACGTACACAGAAGACGGCGCTCTGTACCGCTCGGGCATCGGCGAGTCCACCGTCTCCCTGGACAGCACGCTCAGGTCAGCCAAGAGCCGCAGCAGCTACCTGGCTTACACACTCAGGTACAACACGCTCACTGACTGCATGGCTGCTTGTACTACACTGCAGCATGACGAGTGTGTGTATGTCTACGCATGCATGTCTGTTTGTCGACTTCACTTTCTTTATGTTGTCTTTGTCCTCCCTACATGTCTGCTGATGCATCAACAGTCTCACAAATACTAACACCCCAAGCCCCTAATTGAAGTTTCATATGTATAGACACACACGCAAACACACACACACACCCTGTCACCCTGTTCTCTGCCTTATCCAAAGCAAGGATAAGTTGAGTTTCTGAGGTTCTCTACATTTTGAGGCTATTTCTTTCTTCTTTTTTTGCACGTGCATGCTGCCACAGAATGGCACCTGCATTTCAAGTAACTTAGCTTGCATGAAAGATCATACTCAGGTTAACCAGTGCATGGCGCACGGCTTTGTTGCCAAATCCAACACACACACACACACACACACACACACTCTGTACACATAAAAAAACTCTTGTTAATATGCACCAAGGTAAAAGGTAAAAACCTTTGCTGTAAATCCATCCACACTCTCCATACATACTGTTATGTTTTAGATTTATATACATGCCTTAATGCATACATATATAATTAAAATGACAGATAAATAAGGTCATGTACTTCTTAGCACAGTCTTCCAAAATTGAAAGTCATTCAAACAAAACAAAAATGTATGCCTGGTATATGGAGCATTTTGTCGACTTCTCTATGCTAGCTCTTCCCTACCACTGTAGCAATATCTTAGAAATCCTATTATCAACTACAAGCAATATCTCAGATGAACGTGAACATGTAGCAGTTGCACAACTAAAAATGGCATGTTAAGCAGTTTAATCTTGCAGTGCTACATGGAACATTGCTATAATATATTCTGAAATATCATACAAAATGTTTTTTTTACTATTTGCAACAGCTTTTAGTTTTGACATTTTTTAGAATCCTATTTAGTTGAGTTGATATTTGTGCAGTTCTACATCCATTTCTTTCTGTCTCACTTCAACATTGTACGTGTTGCTGTTAGCTGTTAGCATTAGCAAATTAGATATTTTGAGGTGTATTTCTTCCAGGATATAACATCTCACTCTAATATCACCTGCCTGTCTTGTGAAGCTGTATGTTTGCGTGTATCAGAGACGTGTTTTCATCTCAGCGGAGGGGTGTTACATATACCTGGTGTTTTTAAAAAAGTTTTACAGAATTGTGGTTTGGTGTGACTGTACGCCTTGGCTCGTAAAGCTGTCATCTGGGTAACGTGAGCTGACACAGGGGTCAATGAGAGCAAAAATGCCAGAAGGGGGAAGCGGGATGGCGTGCTGCCGGTGCTAGAGGCAAAGGGGGAGAGATAGAAAGAGAGGGGAGGAGGACAGAGAGAGAAAATGGTTAGGAGACTTGGGAAATAAGGGAGATGGGACCGTACCTGTTTAAGTGGGAATGTAATACAGACACACACACACTTCTTCCTTGCGGCGGTTGGCATGTCTTCAGTTGCTTCCAGAAGTTTCTCTCAGATCAGCCACCAGACCGATCAGAGTCTCCAGCAGGATTTTTACCCTCCAGCCAACATCTCAACTCAACCTGGAATAAACAGATACAAGTGGAGGGGAGAGGAGGTTATCGCAGGTTTAGCAATAAGCAACAAGTCTTGAATTACCCTCCATCCATCCATACGTCGTAGCTGTTTTTGTTTTTTCTGTCCATGATCAAGCAGCCTGTTTATTGGCTTTGACCTGAGGCAAGCACACCCGAACCACAATTTAATGTTTGTTTTAGTCTTTGTTGAAGCCATCAACAGAGGCAAATGTTTTGTAATAAGAGATGTCTGGTGTTTCAGCGGTTTGAGACAACATTAGTTTGGGCTTGAATTAATGGAGAATTCCGGTCCATTTCGAAATGTAGCTTTGTTTTTTTTAAATTTTGCAGTGCTGTCAGTAGCGAGACAAATGAAAACAATTGGTGCTTTCTACATCATGTTATCCACCTGCTAGAGTTAGCACCCAACAGGCTTAAACAGGGCAAGTTTTAGCCTCTAAACATACAGAAAAGGTCATTGCCAGTGCCTACCCATGTGTGGTTATTCCTTCCAAGTGAACACAGCAAATTTGACTGTAGTAGAAAAGTTGAAAGGCAAAAAAGTTGTGTTAATTCAGCCAGTGCACATACCTTTGTTTATTTCCTGTTTTCCGGTAAAGTCCACACTAGTTGATTATAACAACTTTTATGTCTTTCGGTCACAAATACTGCTGTCATGTTCACTTTGTTCCTTTGGAATGAAAAACTGCACATTGGTAGGCACTGGCAATGACATTTTGAGTATGTTTAGAGGCTAAAAACACATTTAAAACTTGCCCTGTTTAAGCTTGTCGGGTGCTACCACTAGCAGGAGGATATCTCATTGTAGACTGCACCAACTGATTTCATTTGTCTATCTACTGACAGCACTATTTATTAAAAAAAACAAAAAAAAACAGAGCTACATGTTGAAATTGACCAGAAATCTCCTTTAACTTTCAACAGCGCTCTGCCTCTTCTTGATCTCCACCTCTTCCTTTCCACTCCCATTTCTCTCTCTCACTTCCTTGTCCTTCTCTCCCTTCCTGTATCCGTCTCCCCAGGGAGGAGTCTGGTCAGAAGCCCAGTGTCTCTTCAGGTACAGCTAAAGGACACACAGATCTGGATGGACCTCTGTTCCACAGGAACGGCACCAAAGGAGATGGTGGGTTTTTTCATATCTTTTCATTTAGTTACAGAAAGAAGCAAAACCTCGCAATCATTTGCATGTATAGAAAAATGAATACCTACGAATGAAATGAATGTGCATTTTATTAATGGGGGTTCATCTTTCTACCTGTCTCCTTCCCTCCTTTCCCCTGCCAGACTCGGACTCGGACAGCGAGCTGTCAGCCGACGAGCACAGCTCCTCCTACGCCTCCTCCCACTCCTCCGACAGCGAGGACGATGACATCGCTGTCAAGCCAAAGTGGAACAACGAGAGGCAGCCCGTCCACAGCACCCCTAAAGGTACATGGGTATCCCGTTGAGCCTAAACACAAGGTATAATCAGTAGCAGAATGAGAATTTAAGCACCGTATTAGCAAATTTGAGGCCCTTGTACTTAAGGACAAGGGGAACTGTTATAATCTTTATGCCACTACATTTGACTTTTCAGATTAACATTTTATGTACAAAATTTATGATTAATTTACAAAAGAAGATTATAATAGATTAAGTTAAGTTATAATAGGTTAATGGTCCCAATAGTACTTTTACACGCATTTAAAAGGTCTTAGCACATTAAATCTATAAAGGCAACCTGCAACTCAACTGTCGAGGCTGACTGTAATTTAGTTTTAACATTGCTGCTTTCAATATGTCTCCTTTTCCACTATTAGTGGATTCAGTATCCAATCACGTGAAGCCTTACTGGCCAACAGAGGCCACCAGCGACAGCGAGGATCCCAGCGGGGCAGAGAAGCTGAGGGTGGAGACCAAGGTGAACGTGGAAATGCATACGGAAAATAAGCTCAACCACACTGGCGAAAGAGAGAGAGAGACTCCCCCGGAGAGAGAGAAACAAACGCCTTCTAATGCTCGTGAGACAGCGCCAGCGAGCCAACCACAAAGCAACAGCAACCACCAGCCAGAGCAGAGGAAGGGTAAGAGAAGAGATTTAGTTTTTTCAACGAGATTGAATGAATTGATCGGTCTGATTTACCTCGGACTAAAATCCTTGTCCATCTCAGGTATCTTAAAGAACAAGATCAGCTACCCCCCTCCGCTCACCGACAAGAACATGAAGAACCGTCTGAGGGAGAAGCTGAGCGACTACAACTCCCCCACCATCACCTCCCCTCCTCCCAACAACAACAACGCCTCCTCGCCGCCTCTCCCCTCCGTCAACATCATGGCCCCTTTGGCCCGGCCACCCTCGCTGGCCTCTAACGACGGAGGTCGCCCTGGCAACCACGAAAACAGCTCCCTCATCAAGCCCCCAATCGCCCCGCGGCCGCAGATCCCTGCCGGGGCCCCGCCAGCGGCCCTCTACCGGGAGACCAACGGGGGAGTGGCAATGCACTTGAAGTCAGGGACGGTCAACGGAGGCAACGAGTCCGACTCCGAGTAAGTAGTTCTCTAGAGAGCCGGCATGAAACAAATGACAAGTTTTTGTTTTTGCATCATTCGTTGCGCTAATAAAGACATCCACAATCATGAAGTTAAATTGAAAGAGCAAAATAATGAATGAATGCTGCTTTAAACCTGAGTCCTTGTCATTTAATCATGTCATAAAAAGTCAACATGTATTGGTTGAACATGATGTCAGCTGATGCATTAATGCATGTAATATTAATAGGGTCCATAGTTGAAGGAATAGGTCAACATTTTGGGAAGAGACGCTTATTCGCTTCGAGAAGATTGATACCACACTAAATATTGAGCTACAGCCAGCAGCTTGTTAGCTTAGCTTAGCTTAGCTCAGAAACTGGGATCAGAGGGAAGCAGTTAGCCTGGCTGTGCCACTTTTACGCGTAACCGTTTTTGCACAGTTTAACAAATAAATTGGACCAAACAAATGAGATGTCACATGTTAATTAGCGAGTTTTAGAGGTGCTGGTAGGTAGATTTCGTCACCTTTGGGTCAAGCCGGGGTTGATGTTTCTCCTTTTTTCAGTTCTTTATGCTAAGCAAAGGTAACAAGCTGCTGCCGATAGTTTCATATTTAGCTTAAAGGCTTTGCAGTGGTATCGATGTTCTAATCTAAGTCTCAGCAAGAAATCCAATAATCGTATTTCCCAAAATGTCAAACTATTTCTTAAACTATAGCATGAATAATATCACCATCCTGCTTAAATGCTGCATGATGACTTCCTGCATCCCTGCATTCATTTTTACCTTGCACGTTCTTCCCTTTTTTCTCCTTGCACCCTTCCTCCCTGCATCCTCCCATCCCTCTTCTTTGCCTCCCTCCCTCCATTTTCTTTCCGTCAACAGTGGCAGTAACGAGACTTCGATCTGACCTGTTAGGAAAACCCAGACCAGCCTGCCCTTGTGAGGGGCGGAGCGCAAAACCCGCTGGGGGAGGAGAGCCAAGAGGATTGGAATAAAAGAAAAGAAAATTGAAGACGGACGGGTGCTGCAGATGGAGTGAATGGGAGATCAAGTATTCTCCACGCCTGATCAGTCCGTCCATCCCTCCTCTCATGTTCCCTCTATCTGGAGAACAGTATTAATTGCAGACTTTAAGACTGCCCGAGACAAGAAAATAAGCAGAGATAATGGAAAGATGTGAAAAATAATAAAGGGAATGCTGGTATTGGATGAAATGGAGCCACGTGTGCCAAAACCGCTGTAGGAAATGGGGAACGGAGATTCAGAAGATGAAGAACTCCCCCAGGATGCATTGCAAGCCCCGAAATGATGTTGCTCCATGGTGGTTACATGTACTGTATGTCGCCCTAGCACTGGGTAAAGTTAGGAAAGCTGGAAAAGGCAGATGAATAATCACTGTGCATGAACCCGGACTCAAATACATGCTGGTACATTTGTAGTCCTAAAGGATTTCAAGGACTACAAACACGTCAGACATAAAAACTGACACAACCTGTTCTCGCTGACTATTAGACACCACTGACTCTCATACCAGACGGCGCTTTTAATAAAAAAACAAAAACTTTTCACGTAAAGAAAGGCTTCCCCAGCCTCTCGATGCAGTGCATTTAGAGTGTAATTAACATGTAGATATTGTTAAAGGTGAAGAACAAATGATCTATTTTGTATTTCAGCTATAGCGAGGACCAGTTTCTTAACTAAAAATCATCTGCCTGTGTTCAACTGGGAGAGCTTTCCAGTTGTGGAATTCACTTGACATGCTGTTTAAATCGACTGGGAACAATCCTGAATTGAGGCCTCACACAAACAAACACATTAGCCTGTAGTGGGCTTTCAGGGGACGTACCATGCTCTCTGGCAGCATATTCTGACACACACACACACACACACACACACACACAACGCACGGATGGAAGATTGCTATGTCTGTGTGTGTGTGTGTAAGTGACCTAGAATGTCTCAAGCACATGCTCCCAGTCAACAGTGGGCCTGTATGAACATTAATCATGTGGAATGGAGAGGGATTCCCCCTCCTATTGTTTTTCTGTTCGAGCACTATGAACCTGAAGCCTTCTTTTCCAGTGTCCATCCTGCCTGTGTGTCAACGCAACATGACAACACACTCCTGGTTACCAAAGTCACAAACTACAGTAAATGTGCACATAAGGGTTGGAGTCTGTATCACTTTGAACTCACTTTTGTTCCAAAATAGGTGAATAAAAAGAAATGTGTTGGTCTTCGGGGGCATAAATGTAGGTATGTTTTTATTGCTGAATTTCTGAATCTGAGTTCAAAGTGAAAATGATGCCAACTCTAACGCATTTTGCAGCTAATATTAGGCAACTTAAAGTCTCGTTTGCCGCTCACTGAATGCCTTTGTACCATACGTACAACCCCAGTGGTTTTCCTTCCTCTAATCAATGCTGTTGATAAATGTCCTTGTGTTTTGTTTTTTTTATTGATCCGAGACACTGGAAATGTTTTGTAACATAATGTATATTTATTTTTATGGTTCAAGACACTGGAAAGAAAAGAGGATTGTGACTGTAAAATTAAAGACGAGATGAATTTTTAGCCGACTTGTGCAGCCTCTTACATGTCTGCCTGGAAGGAAGCGCGGCTCGTCGATACATGTACACTACTCGAGGGAAATTAGGTTACATCAACTTTTTAGGATCAAACAAATGATGAGTAACCGAAAGTGTTGCTGACTAATTTCACGGTTTCCCGCTGGAGGAAGTGATGATCACTTGTGAGTAAATTATCAAAGAGAGAGCTCAGGTGTGTATTTTTGTCTTTTAAGATGCTGATTATCCCATTGTGTCCATTTTACACCGTCAGCCTCTTACCATGAGTGATGAGGTCAAACATGAATACACAATTGAATTTATGTTTTGGTTATTTCACAGGAGAGATTTCAGTATTTTTTATTTTTGCCTGTGGCTATCACACTGGGGGGTGGGCAGGACATTTTTTATTTTATTGATAAATTCAAAACTTGAACTTTGATTGGTGCTTATTTAGTCGTACATATTTATTTTGATCAAGAAAAACGTAACCAAGTTTTTAGTGAATGTAATACTTCCAGTAGTCCTATTTTCATACCACGGAAAGAATAACATTGTGGATAAGCCAAACAAAAGAATGGAGGGAACAGATGAATAGACAAACATTTGGAATGAATCCAACCGAGGCAACAGATTTCAAACAGAGGTGCACCCTGAAGTGGATGCTATGGAGATGTTGTCCATAAAAGGTAAAGTATGGGGAGAGCAGTCTTACTGTCTCAAACTGTCCCGTGCCCGGTGATTAGAGCCCCACTGACTATCAGTAAACAGAATGGGTTTACTGCGGGTGTGTGAGAGGAAGTAAGGGTAAAGGCTGACTGCTCTACAGTGGAACTGAACCCTAAACACAAGAAGTGTGTGTGTGTGTGTCTCAAAGTGGGTGGGTGGTTAGAGGTATGGCAGTATCTTTCTGGGTGGCTGTGTTAATCCTCATAGAACAATGGTGGCATGGTCTTAATAAACCCCCTCACTTTGATCCAACCCTTTGCAGAGCACGCACATGCTCACAGTAACTCTATTTTTAGCGTGGGCTCTGTGCCCAGCCAGGTGTCCATAAAACACGTTTGGTAGCTCCCATGCAACATGAGATTAAGTTTGAGTTCATGTATGAAATGACTATTTGCATATTTGTAAAACATTTCATATAAAAAGACGACTGTTTCAATCAAATCACTACTACCTCTTGAAAATGTGCCACTGTATATACTGTAAATACTACTGTAGAGCAAGTGCAAAGATTTCACATTATGATCAACATCTTAAATCGCATTTCATTAAGAGTTATTAGCATGACAGGTGTCTAATTTAAAGCAATGGTTTGACATTTTTGGACATGCGCTTCTTCTTTTTCTTAGCTATCTTAGTTTAGCATAAAGACTTTAAACAGAGGGAGACAGAAACAGGCAACCCCAAGAAGT
>NC_048429.1:13071974-13099723 GCF_013103735.1 Etheostoma cragini | reverse complement strand
CCCCCCCACACACACAGAAAATGGTGAGTTGTTGTTTGAACACTTTTGATTATTGCATGGATGTGATGTGTTGATGAGGGAGCCTTAAAGGTGCAGGTAGGGGGATTTTGTTACAGTTGTTGTAGCTGTTCCCCTGCTTTAACAGTCTTTGTGCTAAGCTAAGCTGACGGGTCGCTGGCTGTGGCTTTACAATTTTTTTTTAAAAGCAAACACTTTTCCCCACATGTCAAAATACTGCTTTGATGTTGAATCCTTTTTTTTCAATGAAGTTGCATATTAAACAGATACAATTTCTACATTGTGCTACACAAGCTGTCCTTCAACTGGCCACTGAGGATTTTTTGTTATAATAATTGACCCTAACTGCAAAACGCTGCATTGAACTTTTCCCCCCTCAGCAGCCCACAGCAGTCCACTTTAAGACCCAACACTTTGCTCTGGCATTCCAAGGTAAGCCAGTGAGACACAGCCCTTCACTTTAATGTTTGTCTGTAGGAACTGGTCATCAGCCATATGTACCAGATTACTGGAGATGCACTTAGGTGGCAGTGGATCAAAGAGCAGGGGAGAGTGCTTCTTTTGCTTAAACTGGGGGGGGGGGGGGGGGGGGGGGGGGGGGGGTGGTTACATCACTACAAGGTATCTTGTCTCTCCATGTCTTAGTATAGATAAGATAGGAGTACTCATGTCATTGATGTAATGGGCGAGAAGCCATATCAGGGACCGGAAATCCATCACGCAAACAGGGAACATACAGCCTGCTTTCTCTGTGTCTTGCCGAGTCACTTATTGTAGGCATGCAGAGTGAAAGGTTAGATGGGAGGGTCAGGTTTCATAAGACGCAAGGGCGGTAAGTTGTCATGGCAACTGAAGCCAGTCCTCTCCTCGGGTAACATGAGGTACAAAGATGAAGTAAGGAGTTGGAACAGAGGTAGAATGTCAAAATATGACTGGCGGTGGGATTAGTCATCACAATCATGACACATGGACGTTGTAGGTTTACAGTGTGCGCTCTGTCTGTGATCTATATCTTCTCTATTACATTACATTAACTTCTGTCCTAGTAACAAGTCTGTCAAAACAGGTATCATTTGTCACATGGTCTATATTTCATTTTGGAATAAAACCTTTGACTTAAAACTTGAGTATTTGAGTAGGCACACGTATAGTCTCATAGGTTTATCTGAGCGACCCTTTGCCCTCCTCTTTATCTCTAGTCCATCACAGCCAGGCAGACTAAATAATTCAGACTCATGAGAGCCACAGTTGGCATCCTAAAGAATCTACTGGGCTGATCATGGTCAGGCCGGAGGGAGGAGGCCTGATGCAATTGTGCCATCTACTGGTAAAGAAATGCAAAGCCACATGGATCAGAATCTGAATCTTAATTTGCAAATTACAGAGGACACATACGAGGAATTTTGCTTCGGATTATACTGTACATGGCTCACAATGTAATTGCTCATACAAAGCAAACAACAACAAATAACAAAACAATATATACACACTATAAACAGAAACAAAATAGACAGGTTGAGACAATAGTGCAATGAAGAGTGCAAAGTGTGTAGGAGTAAATCATTTTTTATGATAAATTATATTATTTCAATTATGGAGCATAGTGCAAAGGATGCCGGAATAAGTAAATATTATGTTATTATCTAAGTGTTACATTACAATATGAACAATAGTAAACCTACTGTGGAGTGTGTTCTTGTGAGGGCAGTAATTGAAAGGATTAAAGGGGTCTTCAATGTTTTATAGGAGCCTTTAGCTGAAAGAGAACCGGACCAGGGACCCCCTACCACATTGTTGTATACAATTGAGTTTGATATTAATATATTATTTAAACATCATGTTTTAACGTTAAGCACACATGTGAAACAGTGACTCCTTAAGCGTAACTGTATGGCCACCACAGTGGCTACCTTAGTAGAGCAGAGTAATAGTATAGCTACATTCAATGTGTCATTTAAATGTGTTTTTTTTTCACAAATAGGCCAATTTATCTTCGCTTTTAATGTGTTGGATTCATATTAATGTATATTTGCAGACATTTTAACAACTTTTTGACGTAACTTGGCAGCCCCCTTACTTTAACTTAGAGGACCCCGCATAGGGGTCACGGACCCCCTGTTGAAGATCTCTGCAAAGGATGAGAGAAATCCCTTAAAGTTAGACTATTTGACTTAACGTTAAATATGAATGACTAAATAAGCGATTAACAAAGTCAACGTTTGATTGACAGTGACCTGGCATTTTGATTTGAATGTTGGTAAACTGTGATCGGTGTGTAGAAATACTGTACATGTATGTACATCACCTTTCTCCAAAAAGCAAAGGCAGGTGTCAGGATGAAAAATTACCAAAATTGTTCTGCATGGACATGTAACTTTTGATGGAAAATACTGTGTTCGATTTGGAAACCCATCGCTCATATGAAGGCTTTACAATTTCCAAAGTATCTGCACAAACCCCTTAATTTTGTAGCTGCAAAAATGCTGTATTGTATTGTTATGTTTGAAAAAACTGTACAAAAATTGAATATATTTGCCAGCTCACTTTCACTCTGTCTGGGTTGACAGACACTGAACAGTGGCCACACCCTAAATATGTGATGCTGAGAAGTACTTTGCCTTGCAAAGTGTCAAATGCATTGGAAAAGAATTGCCCCTTGAAACTTGATATATCCTTTTTTCATACACATACACAATTCAAAATGTATGTACAATAGACGGCTAAAACCAAGTTTTCTATGATTACAATTGGCCTTTGGTCAGGGTGAGGATTAAACTTTAGCCTAGTATAGGGTTAGGGCATAGATTTGGAGTGAAAATTATAGTTGGGATTAGTTAAAAGAAGAAGCAGCGTTGACATGATGCTGCATACACACGTGGCCCAGGTATTAGAACTGCCAGATGTAGAATGTGGTCAATGGAAGGTCCTCGGAAATATAGCAATCCAAACACTATTTCAAGTTATAGCAGTACAAATAAGTACAATTTAAACACGTTCTTACTGCATGAAACATGTCATTATGAAAAATATCTCTATTACAATGCATTGGAAATCATTCTGAATTCCTAATTGTTTGCTGAAATGACAATATGTTATTGGTATTTAATCAACCATCTTCATCAAATGTGTTTTGCATTAGAGGCCTCATTATCCATCCTCCTCTTCCTCCAAACTGTTCTATAATTGACTCTGGATGCACAGGCCAGTTGCATAAGACACACGTGGTTGTGGAACCCTCTAGAAAATACTGATTTGGGATTAAGAGGTTTATTACGGGTTTTTTAATGAGCACAGAGGGAGGATTTGGGGAATTTCAACAGCAGTACTCTTGCTAGGAGACATTTGCTGAAGAGGATCACGAACCAGAAATACATCGTGTGTGGATGTGGAGGTGTGTGTTAAGCGTCACTCAGGGGAATCCCATCTAAAAGCATTATTCCAATTGTTTGCTGCACAATCTCTGATGACTACGCAAACCCTGAGTGGTATCCCATTTAAGCTTGTTGTGTTTACAAGTTGAGAGCCAATGATACAGCATGTGCTGCTAATATAGCCTGAAAGAGACATGATGTCAAACGCTTAGAGATCGACAAGAAGACACACTTTAGGCAGAAACCTCAGACAGACCCAGGCTCTTGGTGGGAAGTTGTGTTTCTGGTCACCTGACAAATGTGAGTTTAGTATTCTATCACCTTTTAGCTCTATTTTTGGTCTCCGCCAACTGCTAAGAAAAATACCTGGCTCTTTAGCTGTTTTATGCTTCCCAATGCTCACTAGCTGGGTGCTATTCTTGCATTGCTAGACCTAGCTCTACAGTGTCAGCATCAGTGCTGGAGTAGCTTGGTGCTAAGTTTGTCTGGCTTTTTTTTATTTATTAAATGTCCCATGACATGATGCTTTTTGGATGCTTTATATAGACCTTAGTGGTCCCCTAATACCATATCTGAAGTCTCTTTCCCAAAATTCGACCAACCGCCACTTTGCTTGTTTAAAAGCCATGCTGTCTTTCACGGGTGGGCCAAATTCTGTGGTCGGGCAAAGCAGAAAAAGCAGGGGGGGGGGTAACCTTGCTCCGTATGACGTCATAAGGAGCAAGATTCCAGATCAGGGGGGAGCGCATATTAATGTAAAAAAAAACTGCAATGGGACCTTAAATACAGAAAACCATGCTTAGTAAAGTGCTACCCCGGAGTTCTTGAGATAGTACACAAAGTGGTCTAATGTGTGGTAACAATGAATTGCCTATATTACATTCTGAAGCCACCCTCTTCACAGTTTTCCTGCTGCTTTTCATATCATCTGATCAGTAATGCAAAGTACTGTCCTACTGGACATTTCTCTCTTCTAAAGGTCTGCAGGAAGTACTCATGAACTGGACATGGATGATCATCTCTGTCAGAAGGCTACCTCAGACATTTGCCTAAACAAATGTGAAGGCAAGCTAAATGTGCACTGTCTCTCTTTGTCAGTTGTATAGTCTTCCGTGGCAGCTAAAGCCATACAGACATGGACTTCTCGTCAACAGTCGCACCTCGGAGACGGTAGGACAGAGTGTTGACTTTTTCTAACTGTTTGACCAACCTAATGATGGGATGAAATGATGAAAGTCTGATCCCCTTTTGACAACATGTTGAATTCTTATGTAGGCTGCTCACAGACAGTATGTCTGTGGTGAGGAGGAGGTGTCAGCAACACGGCAGCCGCAGGACAACCATGCCGAAGCTCTAGTGAGGACAAGACTACACTGATCCTCATCGGCCTCATTGGTAGTCTGACAGCAGACGTAGAAAGTACTTGTGATTACTTCCTCGTAATCTATGGTCCCATCTCAGGGGTCAGGAGTCAGTTGACTCCTATTTCTCTCCCTTACGTTATATCATCTGTATCACACTCTTTGGCCCTTCTAACCCCTCTCCGTCTTTGTCCATTTTGAACATAAATTCATTTGTACTATACAAGTGCAGCAACTGGAGATTGTCAGAGGTATCTGTTAACTCAACTTCACTTTGTCACTCAGAAACATGATTGCTGAAGCAAAAGAGATAGCTGGGGCTTCAGCGAAGACTCCTGGATTCTGTTACTCGCAGAAGGCGAGAAGAAGCTCACAGATGGACAAAACAAACATGCAAAGGTTAGCGCTTCATACTGTTTTTGGTTCTTAATTTTTTATTTTTTTATTTGTGGAATACTTTTTTTGCAGGAGTAGTAATGCCCGAGCGTTCATTTATCTATTCAGCCTACTGGAACTCAATGACTTATTTTTGACATCAACCATCAGTAGGCTTTAAAAGTAGTCGAACACAGAGAGACCTGTAAGAGAGATGGTAAAAGAAGCCACCTTTAAACTGAACAAATACATTAGAGCCACGTATTTAGACTCACACATTGAGAACACATTTAGAAAACACATTGTTATTTATGGTTACATTAGGGTCAAGTCATAGGTTAGGAGGTCATATTAAGTACTGAATCAATGTCATGGATCTTGTAAAAGAGAAATAACCGGGTACAAAAATGAACCTAATAACTATCGTATACAGTAGATTCTAGTAAACTGCTATTCAAACAGGTCTGTTGGTGACAAGGCCAGAAATAACAGGAAAATAAGTTCATCCCCTCAGTATTTTCTTCAGGCATCCTACCTTGGGCAGATTATATTCCACTGTTAAAAACTAATTTCAGTATTTTTCCACCAGAATTTATTTCCTGAAAGAGTCTTGAAACAGTATGTGGACCTTGTCATTAAAGTATTTTACTGGTCTGTAATTTGTTATAATTTCTTAACTTTGGAAGATATGGTATAGGCTAATATATATAGTAATAAGCTAACTATTTAACTCGATAGGGAAAACAGACAAGGTTTAGTTATAGGGCTTTTTTTTTTTTTTTTGGAATAGAGGAGATGGAAGCAACACTCACTGCACCACAAAGTCAGAAGGAATGGTACAGTAGCCTAAAGTTAGTATTCGTCTTTTTGGTTAATTAAAAGATAAAACAGAAATGCTTAACGACAGTGTAATCAGGCCATTGTTTACCTACATGTTTCATTATTTAAGACTACGTGATAGTGGCAGCCACAGGGCGGTGGTAAGAGGCAGAGGTGACGGTGTTTCCGTCCAGTCTCTGAAGCATCATTTACCGCTAACGGCCCCTTTAAGAAAGCAGCGCCGAACACTGACGAAATCTCCTCGGCCCGCTCCCTGCCCGTTTCTGCGAAATCAACAAGACGAAGGCAAGCTTAGCTAACGTTAGTATCTGCAAGCTCCGGGCGAACGGTGCTGGTGGTCAGTGCAGCTTTCTCCAGTCCAGACGGGAGGGAGACGCAACTGGTCTCTTTTTCTCAGTGTGTGCCTGTCTAACCGCTCAACACTCAGCAGTCGGTGGACAGACAAGCGGATATCGTTGGGATGGATGGACCAAGTGAGCAGTTTTCGCCGTCGTGAGACTGGCGCTAATTTGGACGTCCTGAGCAGCAGGTGTAGCCTAGTGAAGGATAAAACAGACTAAAGGCAATCTCAGTGTTCATGAAACTTTGCTACGATTTACGTGCTGGGTAAGAATACTTACGCTATCTTTGTAACGTTCTTCAAATTTTGTTTGCTAGAAAACATTGAAGGGTAATGTTAAATGTCAACCGCCTGTCTTACTGTTTCGTCGGGGTCAGCCAAAATGCGGATTAACTGTTACAGTATTTCTCATGTTGTGTAACGTTATGTTGTTACTGATATGAGAAAATGTCCGACGGTTTGAGGGTTTATTGTAACCTAACAGTTAACTCGAGGCCTAACGTTCGCTAGCCAAATTAAATCTCGAGCGTTTATTTATAGTCGCTGACTCAACTGCTAGTTAGAATATAACGGAAACATTTGAATTCAACAGTGCAGTGTGGCCTAGCTTACGCTAAACTGTTACGTTACCATCGTGAACGTCAACATCAGAGTCCAACGGTCGTCCGCTGCCTTCAAACAACCGTAATTACAATATCACCGAAAAATGTTACAGCTTCTTTGTAGGCTATTTATATTTCTTTCTTTTTTTTCTTTTCTTTTCCAACAATAAACTATGGTTCAGTTTTTTTATTCATGTTTGGACTATATGCAAATTAACTTGCAGACTTGAAACTTGACCGTTGACGTAAAATTGAATTACGTTTTTGTCAAAGATAATGTACCGTTACTTTTTTTTTAATTCAAAGAACACAAGAGCATTTTTCACAAAAAACTGCCCCTGTCAGAGGTACATTTACAATAATATACATAACGTTAAAATGTAAAAAACGTAATACAAATTCAAATCGTTGTATGGTCGGTCTATGCGAAATGTATCAAACACAAAATTAGTATTTTTAAATACATTTATAGTGTTGCCATATTGATGCACTTCTTAATAGAAATGTCAAAGGTTTGGTTTGGAGATAATTTCTTCTTGTGACTCTGGAATTCTAATAATAAAATTAACTTTAGAAAAAATCGCATTACCTTCTAAACCTATAAGAATGTCGTTTTACTAAAATGTAATTGTTTGCAGACAGTTTTTCTTCTTGCAAAATGTTGAACATCAACCCGAAATGTTGGGCTATACAGTGCTAAACCAGATGACACATTCTATCTGAAACTGCATTATGATTGGAAAAGAGCTGGGGTGATATGTTCACTTCCAGTAGGAAGCTCTGACATCTGACATGTGAGAGCACTGTAATATAATGTGCTGTCAATACAAAATAAAATGTCCTATTCTTATCATTGTGGAAGTGGGGACAAGCTTTCAATTTCTGCAATGCATTGGTCCCGTCTTGTTCACCTCACACAGAGAACAATTTGGAGACACTTTGTCCCCATTGTCCATCTAATTTGAGAGAGAGAGGGCAGATTGACATGTTGTTAAGGAAGTATTGATGGTTTATGTCCTTGTTTATATAACCGCATGGTAAAATAATAGCCGTAGAGTAGGAGGGACACTGCATGGAATGCAGTGAGTGCCCGGGCAGGGTTATCAGAGGGTAACGACAAAGTATTTGAAGGCGGTCTATGGAAGCTATGGTGGCCCACTGAATTTTAAATCATCCTGTCAAAAAACTAATGCTAAGTAATATCAGTGTTCCGATAGCTGTTCAGCAGGGGACTCTGAATCCATAATAGCTGTCATGTACCCAACAATTTTCAAAAAGAGCACATGGAATTGGTTATGAACTATTTTATTTTATGATGAAAAAGGCCGAAAAAGGGACAAATTATCATTTGCATATCTGTGGTGTTTATAACACAAACCAACTATTCAAAAGCTGCACTGAAAAAAAACAACCTGGACATGACGTTGGCTTTGAAATGCATGACATAACTGACTTTTATTTGTGTTCAGCCAACTAGTACATGTTGCCCGTAGGGCTACACTAGTGAGCTAGATAAAAGCTAGTGCGTTCGTCTTATTCCTACCGTATCTTAATTGTTCTTGTTTTCAAATTTGTTGACTGGGACTCTACTGAGACACCTGTTTAGCCTCCATCTAGTTCACCATACCTGCACTCGCCTCCCACTCCATCCCCATGGTTGCCATCAAAGAAAAATAAGAGGCCCGATGAAAACATTTACGATATCAATGTATATTCAGATTGAGACTTTGTTTCAACTTATTACGAATGCAGTTGCATGTAGGCCTGTTAGGAAGAATGGGACCATACTTTGTTTCGTTACGGACAGTTATTATTCATCACGGCAGTAGCCTGCTGTTTTTTTTCTTCTGACCATCTGTTGCCTGTCTCTTCACTATGAATGCAGGAAAGTGATAAACAAAAGCTGAATCAACTCCTTGGAACATTTCTATGTAATTCTGGCAATGAAATGAGATTTCCAAAGGTCATGATAAAATCTCTCTGTCTCACAGTGTCGTATGAAACTTGTAGAAGTTGAGATTAGCTCTACAGGTGAGCCTCCTGAATACCTCACTGTCGATACCGCAACTATATTGTAGTGTTGACTATTGGTGCTTTCACAATATATTTACACTATGAGATATTTGATAAATAATCATCAGCAATGTGGAGAAAATGACTAAGTGGGTAAAGGCAAATAATAGAACAGTTACAACAGTCTGGTAAGTTCAGAAAATGACAAATTTACTGTAAGGCAGCCTTTCAAATCAGGAAAAGACAACACTTATACCATATTATAATATCCAAATCTATGACAATATCTGGTCTCATATCATATAATATGGATATATTGCCCAGCTCTAGCCTCTAGCCTCTAGCCTGCTATACTGGGCCTTATTTCTGGGTCAATGACAAAGAGTTGGCAAGATGAGACAATTGAAAAGATTCAAAAAGCTTTTTTAACGCGATCTTTGAGTTTTGTTAAAATGTATATTTTGTGTTATAATCCTTTTTTTATTTCATTTGAAATAGGATTTGCACACCTTTCTTTTTTTTCTTTTTTTTTCTTTTACAAAGGTAGGACCAAATGGACCTAAAATGTCAAGTGGTGTAACCACAAAGGAATGATTAATATTTAAAATGTCATTCACTACATTGTTTGTGAGTGCACTTATAACTCCTCTTTCAAAGTTTCAACCATAAATAGATCTTATAAGGATTACTAAAAGTTACAGTTGTTATTGCAATATCAAGTGTTAGACGTGCTGGGGAAAAAAAACGTTGTTTTCGAAATAATCCCGGACAAATTGTGTAAGAGTGTAGAGTAGAGTATTACATTTTAAACATGGCTTGTTTGAATTCCAAGGCATTCTATATGGTCTGTTATTTTCTCGATAACAGACCGTTGCTAAGTACAACACACGGTTGCCGTGCATAGCAGAGCGTTGCCAGGGACACAGTTCCGTTCACAAGTCTGTTTAGGGTTGTGCATGCCCTTCAACATATTTACAGTTAACTTATTCTGCATTTATCGGAATTCTATTTGATCAACTTTAGACCGCATTTGTAATATTTAAGTAACATTTAATACTTAAATTAAATAGCCCTTACATGTAGGGTATCGTATGGATTTTAACGATGCTGATTCTAATTCTTCCTTTTCAGTTGCGGTTCTTATTGATTTGGATTCTTCGATGGGTGAAGTTTAAACGGGTCACGTTCTTATTTCCTAAATAAGAGGAAGGTTTTATTTTGATTCAGTGGTGGGTTGCAGTTTGACAAAGCTTTTTTAATGTAAAATAAAGCCAGAGCTAGGGCGCCGCTCACTGCGCTCGCTGGCTGCAGCACAGCAAGCGCCTGTCGCTACGGAAACCAAACCTCGCGCATATTAAATTGGGAATCGATGATCGAATGTCAAACCAAAATCCTCCCTGCGATTCCATTAAAGAAGCAATTCTACTGGAATTGTAATTTTTGTAACAATTCCAAATAGGAATTGGTTCTCGATGCCCAACCCTACTTAAATGTTTTAGATGTTTTAACTGTTGTTCATGTACCACTTATATCTTTTATTAAGAAATTTGCCCTTTTTAAGCAAGCTAACATTTTTAGTACAAAGTTTTGAAGGTTACACCACTTAGACTTTTTTGCCATTATCCATTACCCACTTATTCTTTTAAACTTGATTAAAGCCAAACTCTTTCAAATATGTGTCTAATTTAATTACAAAAAATGTAATTTGTGTCTGTTTTTTTTAACTTAATGTATTTGAATTTAATTTAACCTTATAGACACAAAACAAATTGCGGTCACGTCGTGTGACCGATCAGCAGAAACCAATCACCATGGATGATGATAGGATGGCCTTGCATGGTTGGATGCAGCACATCAAGGTAGAGCACCTGTAAAAGGAAACAAGGTTTTCATAAGTCCCCAAAGCGGAAACACTCCAGCTAACAAGTGCTTCTTATCAGACTTTATCAACCTGACTGTCTAATGTCCCAGATAATACAGAAGGTGGCCTACTTGTGTGAGTGCTTTTTAAGATTTCAACATGGGCTCTGGGAACTTGTGATTAAGCCATTGGTTGATATTGTATTGACCTCTCTCTCTCTCTCTCTCTCTCAATTCAGTTTGCTTTATTGGCATGAACAAAGAAAACATGTTGCCAAAACAGTTAACAGAAAATGCATATATACATACTGTACATACGTATACATACGTACATGTCGTATATTAAATACACACAGTAGCTCTCTCTCTCTCTCTCTCTCTCTCTCTCTCTCTCTCTCTCTCTCTCTCTCTCTTCAGGGACACAAACTAATAAATCAAAGTATACGTACATTTTTCCACAAAGATGCTTTGTATCATTTTAGGTAGTTCTTGTAACTTTAATTTTGGTTTCAATGTTTGGTTTTTAATAGTTTTTTTTGTTGAGATAGTTTTGTTTTTTGCCCCTTCGATACCGCAGCTCCACCGCCCCATAACCTCTGCAGACTCTTGCAACAAAAATGCATTTAAACAAAATGTCTTTACATCTTGTACCCTGAATATCATTGATCAACAATTGATGTTTCTTTAATGCTAGTTTTGAATTGCGCTTTAAAAATAAGGCATGCCAACAGCCCAAAAACAAAATATAGTCAATTTACAGTGAAATGTAAAACATAATATAAATCCTCACATGGTTTTTCTCATCTTAACGTCAGTATAATGACTTATATGACAAAAACGATTATCAAAATAGTTTAATTAAACTTCTGTCAATTCCTTTCAGCTCTAGTAGAAACTAAAGTATTTGAAGATTATGTGACATGTTAATGGCTAGTGTTATAAAATTGAGAAACACTAATCTGTAGGGCACCAGGCATTAGACTGCCTCTTACAGCCTAATATCCATGAATGATCGTGATTGGGTGTTGCATTGAGTGTGACCAAGAGTAACCTCAAGCTACTACGGGTTATGAGGAGAGATTACTCAGACAGATATATACACACACACACACACACACATACACACATACACACACACACACACACAAGCACAATTGGAAACAGTAGACAGTAGGCCTATACTGTAGGCTTGTACAGCAAACACACACCAGGCTCGTTAAACTCCTCACCCTTAACTACTGCAGTGTTTCCCATACATTGGTTTATTTATGGCAGCTGTCACGATATAAATGTTAACTGGCACATATGGATTTGCTATTTTTCTTTTTAATTTTATTTAATAGGCGCCCCCCCCCTCTCTCTCTTTCAATTTTAATTGAAATTGCTTTATCGGCATGAATGTCAAAAATAACAATATTGCTCTTATCCCCTCAAACTGCTCATTCATCCCTTAACCCCCACCACCACAAATAGACTCTAATTCTGTGGAAAACACTGTAACGTAAGCAGTAATAATCAAGCACCATCCGCGTGTCTGTGTTTGTTGCTACATTGTCATTTTGTTTTATGTGTGTGTGTGTGTGTGTGTGTGAGCATATCTTTGCCTGTACGTCTTTATATTGTCTGACTGCACCAGCCTCTCCCCAGGCTGGTGTGTTAGCGATGACTTATGATTAGGTAAAGGTGGATGGAGGTGGCCTTGTGTTTGTACATAACTGAACTAATGTATCATGAGGCCTGTTTGTGTGTATTCCCACAGTAACATTCACATAGTGATCAGACCTTGAGCTAAAGCCCCTTCCTCCTCCTCCTCCTCCACCTCCTCTTCCTGGCTTTTATTTTCATCTTTTTATCCTCCTATTTAAGTTGACGCTGTGGTTGAAACTGCCTCTGGACTAGAAAAATAAATAAAGGACGATAAAAGAAAATAAACAAAGGAAAGGTAGCCTGAAGAACATTGCAGTTAAAGGATTTGCGTTGAAATGAGAAATGTTCTGACAAACAAGAGCTTATAGTTTATAGGGGTGGGAAAAAAGAATTGATTCTTAGATGCGTGGCGATTCTCTCTAGAACGATTCAATGCTCGATTCTGAGAAGGTAATATATTTTTTTCATTTTTTTTAATGTGTTGATTTTTATTTAAAAGTTACTCCAGACGTGTACAAATCAGAATTCAGAGTGACTGATGATGGACAACTACAAAAATAACAAAAAAATGGCAAAAAGGAAATAAATAAATACGTTTTGTATATATACTGTATATACACATGATTTAATAAGACATGCATGAAATAATTAGGCAAAACACATAAAGGCTGTTCATCTACTTTATCACATTACACCTGACCACCTTGTGTTTCATGTTCTAAGAAGCCAATTCTTCACCTTTAAACATGACTGAGCCTCTGACATGGAAGATTAGTGGAAGAGAAAGTGACTCAGCATGTTTAAAGCTTAAGCATGGAATGACTACAAAATAAAAGGGACAGACGAGAATGGAAGTGTTTATCAAGCTGCCAGTTTCCACAAAGGGGTTAGGTCTCTCTTCTCTAAGCGAAGCTCCCTATGGCGCCATTTTGATGCTACCAAGCCATCACCCGCCCTTAGCATTCCATTGACTGCAATTCATTTTGGCGCCACTTTGACAGCTAATAACTTTACATCTGAAGCACTTAAATACTCTATTTGTCTGTTGTTTATTTCTAAAGAAACACGACAATGTATAAAAGGCTCCATTACCTTGTAGCTAACGTTATGGCTCCATAGCAGACGTTTTTGTAAAAATAGGCTAACGATTGTGTCATAACCACGCAACTTACTGTTGCACAGTAGAGGAATCACCGTATAGTACAGCGTAAGCTCGCAGACAGTTTGTACTTACATTAGCTGTTTAGGTTCAATTACTAATGTTAACTAGCATTTTAGTTAGCAATAATTACCCTGTGCCTATGTTATTTCCTAACATACATACGCTCTCTGTCTCTGCCAGATTGGCAATGATTAGGATTTCTCTTGGCCCAGCTACCAGAAGACTTACAACTTTCAGACAAGTTGCTCACGTCACAACTACGTCGTCAAACTCAGTTGGAGGCTGCGCAGTAACGCTCAGCTATTACTAGAAAAGTTCTTCTAAAATCCTTCACTGGTCTCCGTCCAGAACAACGGGATCTGTTGGTCCATTTCTTTAACTGTCTATGGTTTCCACTCACCAGTCACCTCTGCAATTTCACTTGTATGTTTCCATGTGGGGAGGTTGTCTACATGGAAACACAATTTTTTTTTGTGTGCCTTTTTCTTGTGTTCTTAGTCCCTCCAACACAGCCATGCCAGGAAGTTGAGGGGCAGAATAAGAGCATTGGAGCATCCTTTGAGGATTGATCTATTAAGGGATTTGGGATGTACCCTTTGACTATATTTACATAATATGAAAGTAATTGGGTTAATTACTTTTCGTATTTTTTTTTCATTCAGCCTAAATATCAGGTTAACGTGTAGTCACTGAAAAAAAGGTTGCAAGTCAACACTCTTCTGAGTTTATAGAAAATTGAGCAAGTAAGACTAAACAGTTCAGCAGTTTATCAGTCACCCAACCATCTTCGTAGTCTTGAAAGCTAGTCTTCCTGTCAGGGTGCTTCCAGTCAAACAGATTAAATATCTTTGCGGATTACATCAAGAAGAGTAAAACTTAATCCCTTCCCAAATGACAAACCACTGCAGTCAAAAATCAACTCATTCCTGTTGACTTAACATTCTGTGTCTTTGTGTTTAGCATTCCAAAATAAAATGCCAAAGAGATAACACCTAGTAGCATTTGATAAAAAAATAATTGGTGTCATCACAGTAAAAGTGACTGTGAGCATGCTAGTGTTAGTATTTAGCGCAAAGCACCTCATGTCTAAGTACACCTTCACAGAGCTGCTGGCATGGCTGTAGACTCTTTTATTCATGTTTGGCTAAAAAACCCAAGATACTGCTGCGGATGTTCAAAATGGATTGTATTTTTGTTGTAGATAATCTTTAAACTAAGCTAAATGTTCTGTTTTGGGTCCTGGAGACCTGGGCCCTCTTTTAAAGCTCAAAAACTTACTTATCATTGTTTCATCAGCTTGATATTCCCAGACTTTCTTCAGAACATGATTTTAATGACACAGAAGCCCCAGCTGTAAAACATGGATTTCCATATGTTCTATATCTGTGATTGGCATTGACAATAGGGCTGGGCGATGTGGAGAAAATTTTATATCACAATATTGTTGACCAAATACCTTGATGTCGATACCGCAACTATATTGTAGTGTTGACTATTGGTGCTTTCACAAAATATTTACACAATGAGATTTTTGAGAAATCCTCATCAGTAATGTAGATGTAATGACCTAAGTGGGTAAAGGCAAATACTAAAACAGTTACAACAGTCAGGTAAGATTAGAAAATGCACTGTAATGCAGCCTATAAAACCAGGAAAAGACAACACTTATGCCATATTAAAATATTTAAAATCTAAGACGATATCTGGCCTCATATCACGATAATATCTATATATTGCCTAGCACTAATTTTATCTATTTATTTATTTTTTAGATTATGTTTTTGGGGCTTTTTCCCCTTTATTCAAAGTGACAATGGATAGACAGGAAAAGGTGGGAGAGAGATGGGGGATGACACGCAGCGAAGGGCCGCAGGTCGGATTCAAAGCCGGGCCGCTGCGAAGGCCTCCGTCTACAGGGGAGCTCCTGCTGAGTGAGCCAGAGGCCGCCCCTGCCCAGCTCAGCGCAACACTACCCCTCCAAAAAGCCATCACAATATCTGTTTTTGAGTTTTACAACAAAAAATTTCTAAATTATTTTGCTGTTGATAAATTGCTTTTTAACAAAGGAGAGAAATATTTATAATATATAGTATAACCTTATGGAATATAACCTTTTTGGGTGAAATTACGATACTTTGTGTTCATTTCCGCATTTTGTCACCTTCATCAAGTGTGCAAGTCCAGTTTACAGTAAAGGGAAGCGTTACCACTTCAATACATTTTTATATAGTAGAAAATAACTTCCAGAAGAAGCTGTTTATTACATAGCCGTACCGACCGTAGCCCCTGTGTTTTGCATCCCTACAGGGTTGCCGTCAGCCATGTTAAGGTAAAGCCCAGGTGCGCGGTGTTGACCATGCTAAAGCGCCTGGACAAAATCCGCTTCCGAGGCCCCAGGACGAGAGACGACTTCACGGATCTGGCCGAGTCGCCGCCTGCCTCCGACAACGAATGTTGCGACGACATGCAGCTGAAGCCCAGAACAGCTCTGCGAGACACAGAGGAGCTCCTGCGAGACCCTGTGAGTGCTCACTGTATTACCTCGGTTGATGTCCTTTTTCTCCTTCTTTCTGTCACTCTCCCTTTTGTATTTCTCTTGCTTTTCATGTATCATACTGAGTAAATGGTTACCTTGCTTATGTCTTTTTAACCTTGACCGGCTTGGACGAACACAGATAGCAGGGTTTTATTTTTTTTGAATGTACTCATGAATTATTCCGTCTGAAAAGGACACTTTGACCTGAGTGTGATTTTAGCATCCTTTCCAGAACAACACCAAATAAAAACATAGCGAGGGAGAAATTCCATAACTGCTGTTTAACCTTTTTGTTGTTGTTTTAGCATCCTTAGCTATCCTACATGTGTAGGGCTAAAAACAACACTGTTGTTTTGCTCAATCCCTGTTTAGTTTTTGGTTGCTCCGTGAAAAAAAGGATAATGATGGAGGGGGGGTTGTCATGAAAAAAATTGAAGAAAGGACAGTGATACATATTTTCTTATGGGGGACATTGAATAGAGATGGCAAACAACAGCAGACAAGAACAGAAATAGTGAAAGCAGTAGTGAGATGAAGAGATATTGGATCACAGGAAGGGAATGGAAAATGAAAGGAGAGAAAAGATTAAAGCAGGGAAAGTGAAAAAGGAGGCAAGAGGACAGGAATGGAGCCTCAGAAGATTGGACTCCGAGATGTCTAGAGGGGAGGAGATGGACCGGATGAAGAGGAAATGGTGAGAAAGGACAAACTTACCAGCCTTGACCAAAAAAATCCAGATCATGTTTTCTGATATTTCTACCTCCCACGCTACGTACTGTTCATATTTCATGGTATCTGTAGATCTCTCTATCATACTTGTAGATGACTACATTGGCAGTACCGTCGTCATCATTGTTCACATGCTCTGATTTGAAGATTTAAGATTACAAACACCGGATTAGTTGCTTCATTGTATCATTCCTGAATGATGTCCCCAGGGATGTCTGTCATTCTTTTACTTTCTCTCTTTGTTTCTCCTGAAATAGACAGCCGACATGACTGTTACATAGGATTGTTATTGTGTGTTGTCCTGCATCCCATTTAAATCTGCACAAGTCCTTGTGGTAAATGAGTGGTACTTAGGGACAAAACACCTCATCAGACCATAACCGTTGGTGGTGAAGCAATATTTCTTTTAATCAGTAATGTAACTGACTATGGCCCATTTTAAAGCCTGTGGGTATGTGCAACATGTGTATTTGGATGGTTGCACAGGTGTCTTCCTGCGTGAATATTGTGTCTGTGAGCTGCTGTTGTTTTTCTGTATGTGTCCGGGTGTTTGCTTGCTTCAGTAGCAGCCCACTGGGAGGGCATTGCCCACATCACTGCACTGATGTCACACTCAGTAACCCCAAAATAGATCAAGCTAGCCCCCTTCCCTTCTAGGACACACGCACAACCCCACACACACACACACACACACACACACAGTCTCTCCCACACGAAACATGATGTTGCATTCAATGTCTAAAAGCTGCCCCTGCTTGGTGGAAATCTCATCCTCCCTGCGTATGCCCTTCATAGGTCCCTACTGGCCAATTGGAGCCCACCAGACAAACTCCTGGACTAGATCACATGACCTGCCTTGAATTACCTCATATGTTAAAACGAAGACAGAGTGTGCCCTTGGGCTACATGCACTGAAACTTTATGACAAACCAGCCTGTGTCATCCATACTAAATAGACACAATGTCACTGGGCAGATGGTGTTCAGTCACTGCACAGAGGACTGCGTGCAACCTCACTGGCCTTGTGTTACCTTTTCTGCTAGTGCAGGTGGCTTCCTCACTGCATTTGTTATACTTTGTGTCATCTTATTCGTTATCTATAGTAGTGATAGACCGATTTGAGCCGAAACGCGGCTGCTGCGTTTTCCCGGCATTTTCTACAGACAGGTTTCCACAGGCAGCTCTTTGTTGCTGGAGACGCTGCTGTTCACGTGCAGATCATGCACTGCCCCTCCACCACTAGCACCATGGCTTAAATTAAATTACAAAGCAAGCACTTTATTTCAATAGCTGCTTTTCAGGTTTATTTTATTTCTTTATTTCTTTATTTAATTATTCAAAGGAACACGCCGGCTTATTGGGACTTTAGCTTATTCACCGCATCCCCCAGAGTTTAAGTCAATACATACCCTTCTCATCTCCATACGTGCTGTAACTCTGTCTGACGCCCCCAGCATTAGCTTAGCCACCAAAGAACCTGCCGGTAACTGGTTCCAACTAGCTACTGCTCCTAATAAGTGACAAAATAACGACAAAATAATACATGTTCTTATTTATATGTTGTGATTTGTATAGTCACAGGGTGTACAAATAACTACGTAACATGAGACACAGCCACCTTCTAACCGCATACTACCTGGGAACTATATTCTCAGAAAGGCAAAGCAGTGATACTTGGGTGGAGTGATTAAATAGACAGTTAAAGAAATAGTGATTAACGCAACACCAAAAGCACAGTTACAAAACCAATGTGAATAGCTAGCTAGTAGCAAACAACACTGGTGATCTTGGCTAACTTTGAGGAATTGTGAGAGGATTTTCACTTGGTATCAAACCAAGATCCAGAACCAGATCTTTTTGAGCAAACACGATGGTTCTTGAAGGTGGCTACAGGTGTAAATCACTCCGCCCAAGTAGCAGAAGTTGCAGTGCTTTGCCTTTTTGTGAATATAGTTCCCAGTTAGTATACGATTAGAATATGGCTGTGTCTCATGTGACCTTGTTATTTGTACACCCTGTGACTATACAAATCACAACATGTAAATGGGAACATGTTGGTGTTATTTTGTCACTTATTGGGAGCAGTAGCTAGTTGGAACCAGTGCATGCAGGAACCTTGCTAGCCTAACAAATATATTTTTTTTCTTTTTTTTGATTGAAAATCCCTCAAAGCTCCAGTGTCATGTAGTCTTTTTAAAATTATGATTAGAAGCCACTTGACTAACCCGTCAGTACTGAACACCTCTTAAATTTGCCGCTCCATGCAGAAGTCTGTACTCTCAGTAGTAAGTCATGAATGCTTGAGCCTGTAATCATATCCTCAGGATTTATAACCAAATCTCTTATCTCTTTCATTATTACTTGAGGGTCAATAATCAACTCTATAATGGCAAAAATAAATCAATCCAAATACAGTCTGCTCTTCGGAATTATATTCTCTCCATTTAAATAAGTAGTTAAGTCAAACTGCAAGTTTTTTTTAAAAATGTTTTTGACTTGTATCCTTCCCATGATAAATCACATGTGGGTTTTTGCCAGCTAGCTGTATGAGGGGCTGTGGATTGCACCCTTGCAATGCAGCTGTGGAGGATTGCGGTTGTCTTTACTAAGAAGACTGCTACCTCAATCGCTTTTGGTAGTTTGGAGCTTTGTTCTGTGGTAGGACATGCACGTCAGGCCTGAGCTGAAATGTTTTGTGTTTTGTTAAAGTGTTTTATTTGTATTTCAAGTGACAATATTTGAGTGTGCAAATTTTTACTACACTTCCAGGCAACTAGCTTGAGTACTTGTCAGACAGTGTGCACCATTTTAACACAATCTGAAAATCAAAGGGTTAACAGGAAATCAGGTTGGGTAGGAAGGAGGGTGTATGGTTTCTGAAAAAAAATTGAAAGTAGAACAGGAAGTTCAGATAACAATGTCTGAAGAGGATAACCCCTATATCCCTTACACTGTCACACATTTTCTTTTTTTTAAAGATTATTTTTTGGGCATTTTCAGCCTTTATTTTTGACATGACAGCAGAATACATGAAAGAAGAGCGAAAGGGGGATAACATGCAGCAAAGGGCTGCAGGTTGGAGTCAAACCTCAGGCCGGCTGTGTTGAGGAGTAAACCTCTATATATGGGCGCCCGCTCTACCAACTGAGCTATCCAGGCGCCCCTGTCAGCATTTTCTGCCACCGGCAGAGGATTTATAATTTGTTCTGCTAGCACAATTCAAATTATTTACTCAATTAACCTGTTAATGTTAACAGCATAGTAATGTGCCATGATGTGCCATAAACACCTGCTATTCACATATTAAAGGTTTTTAGCTTTGCAGCCTCAGCTGATTCTCTGAAGCAGTTAGCATTGTCTGGACGTCTTTACATCCACAATTATTATAAAATGTGCACAAGAACTGTTACACCTATGTGGTCCATCAGTGTCCAACACCATTTTTTGTGACATACTAATTCTGTTAACCGTTAAGTATTGTACATGGATGATTAAAATAACTACCACCAGCCTTCTGCACCAACAAAATGCCAAACGGGGAGAAGGTGTCTCTAGTGATATGTGTGTTTATGAGCAGAACAAGGTCTTGAAATCAGACCTTCTGTAAGAAGCCTTCCTACTGTGGGAGACATTGAGCCTCATGAGAGAGTTGCAGTCTTAAAAAGCACACGCCTTTTCACAACATAGAAGAAAGAGTATTTAAAATATGTGAGACCCCTGGAGCAGTTCTTTTGGATGAACCAGACATTTCTGTGTCAGTTCTGCACTGAGGCAACTGTCCAACCCATGGACAGTCACCGTCTCCTTCTAGAGGTTGAGCGCAGAGAGAGGAAGAATGGAATGAGGAGAAAAAAGATCAAATGAGAAGTACAAGAGATGACACGATAAAAGCTTTGTATTAGGACGACAGAAGAAAATTGCTGATCTGAAGAAGAAAGGTGCAGCGCTGGGTCCAAGTGTGGAAACTGTGTCTTGTCTAGTTAAGCCACAACTCTAGGCAAGTCAATGGACAGGTGAAAATGCTGTATTATGAGTTTAAGTATGGACATGACACAGCACATCCCAACGTATCTGGTCACAGACAAAAGTGTAAAATCATGGAAATACTTGAAATCTGATTTGATCTTTTAGAGAAATGTAGACAAACCTTGAACAACAATAGAAACAGAAACCAAACTTAGACAGCCATCACAGCAGCAGACTAAAAATACCAATGGTGTTATTTCAGGTAGCCTAAGGGCTGGTTTGATTTGCACTGAGAGATGATTATTATTATACTTATGGAAAGTTCCCCATGCCTATCTCTATGTATGGTGAAGGGTATGTGATGATGGGTGGCTGTTTTAATTCCAAAGGCCAAGGGAACTTTATCAGGATGCATAGTATCCTGATCCATGAAATAACTGGCCTTTAATAATTAAAATCGTTCTGCTTCAATGGGAATTTAACATAGGGGCGTGTATACTTATGCCCCCTGTATTTTAAGGAACCACATTTATTTATTTACAATACATTATTCATTCACAAAGAAAATTGGTGTTCTTAAAAGGTTGGATTTTCCAATCAAGGCATTAAGATCAATTTCCAAAAGATGTATTATTCCTCTGTTTAATCAACTTTAGCATGAGTGTGTAAACTTATGCAAGCTACTGTATATTTTAAACCAGAATGAGAAGATTAATCTTACATTTAGAATTCAGAAGTAGCAAAGTACAGTAGTTATGAATTTAACAACACTAAGGCTTTAACAGCATTCAGCAACACATTGTTTAAAACAAAAACAAGTTGTGGAAGGTAGATAAAGCAGTTTTACAGCAGGACACAGTGAGATTTCTACGCTCACATGAGCTTCAGACCTGACAGAGGGAGAGGGGGAACATAATAATTAATCAGCCGATAATCGCCTAGAGTGACCTCAGGGCTTGTCCTACTTTTGACAGCCAGGTGGTACTGACAGAGTTGAACGGCCGCATTAAATGACATGAAGGTGTGCATTTCAGTCTGTACCGTCCTTGGACCAAACCATTAGCAATATAACTTTAAAAAAAACAAACATCTTTTATCTTTTAAAAAACAAAGCTGACTGAATCCAAACCAAAGAGCATTGTAGCTAAGCCCTCGTAATGCAGCAGAACTTCTTTTCCCTCCCACAGTCTGCTCCTTTCATCTTGTGTCTCCATGTCCTCAACATATATTCTTTCTGCCTCTCCTTTATCCTCCGGTCTCCATTTCATTTTGACTCTGCTCCTCTTTTTGTTTCTCTCCTTCAGTCAACGTCCTTTTTCTTTGCAATGACACACTTCTAGAAGAGCTTCCATTTATTTTCTTTGGAGTGCTTCTTTATTCAGGGACGCTCTCTACATCTCTGTCTCTATGTCTCCCCACCCCCTTATCTTGTTAGGCTTTGGCTCTCTTCCAAAAGCATGTTTTCAGGTCAATGCAAGTTTTGCTCTCTCTCTCTCTCTCCCTCTCCCCCTCCCTCCCTCCCTCTTTCTCTCTCTCGCTCTATTGCTCTCTTGCTCTCTTTGCAGAGAGCACATCAGCTAAAGACACTGCGGTGTGTCTATGCAGGCACACACAAACCTTCCTGGTCGCTGTCGGGGAGAAGCTGCTGCAGCGTGTGTGTGTTTGTGTGTGTGTGGCAGGAGAATTTTAAAGGTCCCTTGCTGTAGTCGAGCAGCGATTCTCAGCCTGCAGTGATCATCAGCAGCTAGCACAGCCGTCTCTCCCCTCTATTCTATTCTCTTTCCTTTCCTCTCCCTCCATCACATCCTCATCCCTTTTTTCTCACACTCTGTCCCTCATTCCTCCCCTCTCACACAGTCGTAACCTCTCAATCCTCGTCATTCTCTCAGTCCACCAACACACATATTGTGTTGCTAGTTGTATGTGTGTCGGGGTTAAAGCCCTTAGTCATAAGGGTGTGTCAGTATTCTGTGTTGCTCTAGTCAGAAGAGGGGGATTCTCCTCAACCTATTTTGCTCCAACTGGATTTTAACCGGGAGAGGAAACGTTAGCGTGAGTCATGGTGCCATGCTAATCTGTGTGGATGTGTGTTACATCATATGGGAAATCCCTGCTTGCGTTCTTGTATGTATTTTTTTGTCAGTTCATTCGAAAACCAAACCTCTGATTCTTTTTTTTTTCTTTGTTTGGGAATGCAATGGGTGTGTGCATGGTCCCTTGTATGTACATCCTTGTATGTGCTGTAAACATCAATGTGTGTGTGTGTGTGTGTGTGTGTGTGTGTGTGTGTGTGTGTGTGTGTGTTTGTGTGTGCAGGCAGGTTCGGGGTCTCCTATCATGGCTGCGGCCATCCAGGACTTCCAGAGGTCGGAGTCGGACCGACTCAATGAAGTCAAAGGTCACCTGGAAATTGCCTTATTGGAGAAACATTTCCTACGTGAGTATGCATACACACACACATACACTCACAACACAAGGCCTGACCTTGATTACATAATGTATATGTACATGTGTATGTATATATATTCATTGGAAGCTATCCACTCTTAAAAAGACCTTTAAAGACTTGTTGTCTGGGTCTTTACACATTTTAGTTTTCCTTTAGTTGGGTATTATACTAAATTTTTGCTGACACTTCATTGGTTCATGTTGTTCCTGTTGAATTGATCAAACATGAATCAAGTTCAAGAACATGATAGATTGTGATATTGATGTTTAAAATGCGTGCTCCGCTAATAGAAAAATCTGTGTTTCAGTTTCAGTGTTTACACTGCATAAATTAGCCTAGCGGCTAGCAGGATTTCTGCTCTTAGCTTAATCCCGACACAACATGTTTTTTCAGCCCAACATTTTGTTGAAACAGAGCAGCTAATATTGGTTGTGAGAGCAACAAGTTAGCAGACTGCAGATTGAGTCGTCACTGCACCTCTCTGCTCCGCACCATGTGGATGTGTGAGAAGAGGAGTGAAACGCGGCAGTTAATACCAGCAAAACGCAATAAAGACTCTCCCACCCTGCTGGAAGGGAAACACTGCGCTGCAGCACACACTTAGCTGTTGTTTTTTCTTACAGCTTTTGATGACATCTAGCTCTTATTCTGACGGAAGTAGAACTTATTTATTGTAGGTCTCTTTGGAAATAAGTGTCTGGCAGACAATGGTAGTGTATTAGTCTCTTCTAGGCCTGCACGATTAATCGCTCTAAAATTGCGATCGCTCTTGGTTTTTTACCCGAATAGTGCAGGCTTAGTCTCTTCCAGTAAGAGTTAGATTTAAACTATAAGCATCTTGTGATATCAGTCGGTTTTGTGGTTTCACAGCCTTGCACAAGGTTGGTTGTATGCATTTCTTGTTTGCTGTGTGCAACTTGACTCAACAAGTGTTATGCTTATAACTTGAAGCAGTGTCGCTCAATTTAACTTCAAAGCTATATAGTAAAATACTTATTTCCGTATCAAAAACTGAGGAGGACACGCTGTTGGATGCTGAACTCTCCTACTCTTTTCTTCAATGCCTTACACATCTATCTCTTTCACTCCCTGGTCCTGTCTTTCTGCTTGAGCACTGGTTGAAGCCTGAAAATATTGTAAACTAATTAATAACAGCTAATTACACTGGTCGGACATTGCTTGCTGTAATGTTTGCCTTTGTTAATTTCAAATTGTTAATTGTTCAATTTCAATTGCCAAATATGGGAATTAGCAACAGTAACATCCTTTTTTGCTATGTGTATGTTTGCAGGCAACTGTACACAACCTTGAAATTACACTGGAAGCATAATAGAAGCAAGCCGCTACTGAGCTAATGTAATGTAATAAATACCATGCTATACCAGACCCACTCTGTAGGGCGAAGCATCCATGAAGCAGCAATGCAGTCCCAATTATCCTACAAACTTTTCTTTTCATTCATTTGTTTACACCAACCTTGCAAACCTAAAGCAGAATGTCTATAGGGGTTTAAAGTAAAAAATGTGTTCATGACCTTGACTACACTGACTTACTGTATAGCTGTGTAAAGTTTGTCACTTAGCTCCTGAAGGGGAAGATGTCTGTGCACCTTCTTGGTTAGCTTAGTTAGATACTACACTTCACTAATATGTATAAAGTACTTACTAATACGCAAAAGCCAGCAAAGAAACCTAAAACTTCCAGCGCAGGGCAGACTGTTAGTATAAAGAGCAACAGCACACATTGTGTCATCGTAGCTGTCAGCCACTGCCTGTTACAATCAAACAACATCAATCATCAACAAATAAAACATGCTAACTACACTTACCATTCTGATATGTCTGCTATTCACCGATTTCAGTGCACAACAGACTTTTCATCTCAGTCTGACTGACACTGGGTTCAGACAGGACTCCGAGAGTATAGTTGCAGTACAGAGAATATAATAACAGTACAAATTGACGAGAGCAGAGTTATAGTAGAAAGAATATAATAACAGTACAGATTGCGAGCTTGCGTAGTTCCGCAAGTGGGCTTCTGGCCCGTGGAGCTTCGGGAATAGATCTAGGAAGTCTGTGCCAGCTTAATTTTTTTTTTTTGTTTCTTCAAATTAGATTAAACCTGCTAATAAATTTCCAACACTGCAGTTTCCAGGCATCAACCTCATCAACAGAATCATGACTTCCTCTTTAATGCACTGTCCCCTACAAAAACTCAGATGGACCTTAAATTATCTACTTCTGATACTGTTCCAGTGTAGTTTTAGGGTGAGATAAAAACAAAACAAATCTTAAAATTAAAATACTGTAGTCTTGTTTACGGTAGGATGATGGCAGGGAGAAAGAGGGGAGTCAGCTTGATGTGAAACTTTAGAATGTCTGGTTGAGTTCACAAATTTAACTCACACACATTGTCAAGCTTGTCTAACCCGGTATCCGATCAGGGTTACTGGTTGTCCTGTACCGTGCAGCACATTGACAGTCCTTTGGTGTGGATTGGACTATGAAGTTTTTCCCCCTTCCCTTTTGACTATGTATCTATTAGAGAGAGTGAGAGACAAACAGAGAGAGAGAGAGTTTGAAAGAGAATACCTCAGGCTATGTCCTCTCCCATAATGCCTGTGCCTGAGCTAAAGGGCTGGATTCATTGTCACCCCGTCAGGATGCTAGCTAAATGAGCTCACCCTTAATGGACCTTTCTTCCTTCCTGTTTGACCTTTCCTTTCTGTCTTTTTCCTCCCTCCTATAGAGCTCTTTCATTTTTCTCTCCATCCCGCTGAGCTGCTCTTTCAGATTGTGCCCTTCTCTTTTTGTGAACTGATTTCCCTTTCACTCTCTGTCAGTCACAACAATGAGATGTTCTGAGATTCTTCTGAGCTCTGACAAACACATGTGCTTGCACATAAGCACTCAAGCAGGTAAAACATCTATGACAGTGCCATGAGCTTAAAGGTCCAATGACCTGGTGCTCTTTGGATGCTGTTATACTAGACCTTAGTGGTCCCCTAATACTGTATCTGAAGTCTCTTTCCCAAAATTTAGCCTTGGTGCAGAATTACAGTCACTAGAGCCAGTCCCGCAACGAGCTTTCCTTAGTATGTGCCTTTTCTGAGTCTGTAGCTGTGAGGAGGAGAGGGGGGGGGCAAGGTGTGAGTGTGGTCACGACCAACTTCCACTTCGCTTGTTTGAAAGCCATGATGTCTCTCTCTCATGGGTGGGCCAAAATCTCTGGGCGGGCATAGCAGAGAAAGGGGAGGTAACCTTGCTCCATATGACATCATAAGGGGAAAGATTCCAGATTGAAACGTCTAAGATTTCATTTTCTCAAAGACAGGAGAATACCCAAGGCTCGGTTTAGACCTATTATCATTTCTAGCCACTGGGGGACCATAGGCATGCTGGGGGATTTTCCTGCCATGGGACCTTTTTAAAGAGTTAAGAACAGATATATCATCATTGCTCTACTAAGATGGCTGCCACTTGTAATAAGACTCCAAAGGTAGGAACCTTCATGCATGTTGCCTTGTGTTGTTGATTGAAAAGGGTAGTAGTACCTCTGGGTAATGCTGTTTTTACATCTAGTGCTGTGTGTTTTTAATTCCCTCTGTTTTCTTGTAGCAGTCTGCTGCTTCTCCCTTCCCTTCTCACTCGTACTGTGGGGAACACTGAAGCGTGACAATCCATTAGCATCTAATGGAGTCCTGAGATCTGTGTCGTGCACTCCGGTTATTGTGTGTTCTATTTCTAAAAATTTTCTGTTCACTCTACTCTCCTGCGCTTTATGTGGTCATCGTACAGAAAACAATAGACTGCTGAGTGTGTGATTCCTCGTGCAGTATAGGCCTAGGCTATATGAGTGTGTATTACATTCTCAGTTAAGTGTTGAGAACCGATGAATAAAGACCCTTATGGTTATACTCAGTTTGTTTTTAGTTAAAGCTAATGAGATTAGTGGCTTGAAACAAAAGATTCCTTGTTGCAAGACATTATGTGTTTATGTGTTGTGTAATGGCTTTTCTGGAGCAAAGGTACTATAGGGACAAGATAACACAAGATAACATACTGTGAGAGGACTAGCCATAGTTTACACATTGAAAGCTTTCAAAAATGCAATGACTTAGAGTTATAATCCTAAAGAATTGTGTCGTGGTTGATTCGGCGACACTCTTGGTTACTAGTGGTAACAGCAAGTGCAGTTTGATAGTACACTTCCCAGAAATCTGGGGGCAGCAAACTGCTTTATCCGTTTACAAAACAGGCGAACAAACCCACATTGTTTAAATAAGAAAGTTGGCCAATAATTGGCCATCATGCCATTAGCAAGTGTGATCTGATTGCATGCTGTACACAGTAGTAGGAAATGTTGGGCGTGCATTGGCAGTAGGTGAGTAAAAAGTTAACAGTGACATATACAGTGGGTACGGAAAGTATTCAGACCCCTTTAAATTTTTCACTCTTTGTTTCATTGCAGCCATTTTCCA